>NC_056692.1:45428496-45728496 GCF_018350215.1 Panthera leo | reverse complement strand
GTGAATGTCCAGGAGTCCAAATTGGGAACCTATAAGGTTTCTTTTCTAATTTAAGTTTAATGTTTCCAACATCATAACTATTTTTTGTAATTGTCCAGAAATCCAATAGGGATTAGAAAAAGTGGGTCATAGATAAAGGGCTAGTGTTAAATGAACCTTTTTATTCATATCTTTAATATTCTTGTTTGCACATGGCCAAAGCAGTATTTCTTCAAGTATCTCAAATCACAAAAATCACCCTGAAAACTATCTACCAGAATTATTTTAATTCCTTTGAAAATTATCCTTGAAATGGTTTTCCACACTTAACTCATTATTCTATCAATATTCAAAAAGGATATTCAGTAAAAACTATGTTCTAATATGGAAAATATGCGATCAGTTGCAAAAGGGGTTACGGATACGTTTTTATGAATAATATACATGCTAAACACTGCCCTGCTGGACGGGCCTGCTCCGAACCTCCCTCTGTCAAAGCAGACACTTCGCATGCGTGCTTACCAGGACAGTATGCATCCACGTCCAGTTTCTGAGCTGAAGCGAGGGTTGGTGAGCCAAGCTCGGATTCTGGAATTCGTGGGCTCTCAACAAACTTTGCCTTCCTCAGAGGGGCTAAGGACAAAAAAAGAGACAGAGAGAGAGGGAGAGGGAAAAAGGAGAAAGAGAGAGAAAAGAAAACAGAAAGTAAGGAAGAAAGAAAAAGAAAAGAGAAACAGGGAAAGAGAAGGGAAAGAGAGAAACACAGAGGGGTCATGAGTAAGGGGAACAGCAGGCAACAGATGGAAGCACTTAAATGAACGACACACTCTGTCAGACTCAGATCAGGTTACCCTAGTTTTTTGTGCCAGAAAAAAAAATTAACTGCATTCTTCATAGAGGAGATGGGTCTTGTTAAGAAGTCACTGCAAACTGGAAGAGCTAAAATCTAATATTCAAAACCGTGAGCCTAAGTTGTAACTATCTATTACCTTTAGCTACTTTCTCTCTATAAAGCAAAGAGCTTTTTATTTTCCTTTGCCATTAAATACAAGTATTAACTGAGGAAAGTATAGGGCTAAGTTTTAAAATTTGTTTATAATAATTGTAATCAAAGGTTTTCTTTATTCAGAAATAACTACTATAACAGTTGTGATAAATACCATAACTAGGATTAATCTACTTGGCTTAAAAGGAAATCAATCACCTGACTGCTCAGCTTTTAAGGTAAAAAGTCAAAACTGCTAGTGGACTGAGGTATTATCTAGGCCATGCCAGTCTGACACCGGATGCTACAGGTAAAGTAATGTGATTTAGTTACACATAGAATCACAAGGTCTTCCCCTGGATTAGTAATATTCTATGCCATGGAATCCATTCATTCTTATAAAGAATGAAATAAAAAGTATACTTCACAAATTGAAAGTTTTACTTATTAAAGGCTTGTATAAATTCTATTTATTGATTTTTGGGGGAAGAGTTAAGGAACACTAGTGATATACATTTAAATAATCACTTTAATACATTAAAAGTTAAAATTATGAAGATTAGTTTGGTACTCTCAAACTGAGTTCCATTAAATAAAGTACAACAGGGCGAAAGTGCTTAGCATAACACTGGCTCAAAAGTATCAGTTGAATCTGAAATTGAGTTGTATGTGTTTTATTTATGTCATAACTATAGGTGTCCAAGACATGTGAGTGCTTAAGATCACATTACTTTTTTCAAAAGTTTCTGCATGTTCTTCAAAATCCTCATCCATTACTGATCCACAGAGGATTCTAAGTTATTCCTAAGAGACCCTGTAAAAAGTAATATAAAACTTTGTCATTATACTGGCCAGAATTCTTCTCTATTTTCTCTGGAGGATAAAAATAATGAAGTATTAATAAAATACAGAAAGTACTTTTGAAATGTGCCAATACTCAAAACCTACAGGCAACTAAATCACATTTTAAATCTTAAGATATGTATGTATATTTTAAGTGTATGTTAAAAAACAAAGTAAATCTTGTTACTGTCTCCATAGCAACAAGAGCTAAGGGTGCTAACAGTATGGTTCTCTGCCAAAAGCAAGCTTTAGAATAGCAGAGCTCTCACCTCTGCTAAAACTGTAATAATTGAGCCTATTTTTAACAGTCACTATCACAAATGAAGATCTCAAGTGATTTATCTATGCAGATCTGCAGGCTACTAATAGCCACTAGAGTCTCTTTCATTATAATCTCACCAACCAATTCAAAAATAATGAAACATTTTATTTATCCAGTATTGATTTGTATAGAAGAAATTACTATAATTTAATTCTAAAAGCTATTAAGTCCTTTACTAGAATTTTATTATTTTATTTTATCATAGCAGCAGAATACTATTTTACCTGCTGAGTTCTGACAAAGACAGCATTGGTCCCTGCTCAAGGGATACTATATATCTAAAAATCTTAATAACATTTTTTATAATTAAAATAGTAGACAGACAGAAATTAGCAACTTAAGGTAGATATGTAAGGAAGAAACTGAAGGATGGCAGGAGCAATGTATAAGGGGGGGTATGAGGAATGTATAAGAATTATGAGGTGGAGTCAAGGGATTAAAGCAGGATCCTAGAGATCTGTGAAGCTCAATGCCAGGGTGACGTCTCGATTTTCCCTTCTCAGGAATTCCAACTGAGGTTACCTTTACAGCTCATAGATGGCATTTGATTCTTCTTTCCTACCTACATACCTATTGTCATCCATGGGATACTATACATGTGTAATAATGACTTTACATGATTTTTTAAGGTAGATTATAATGTTGCTCTCATCCAAATTATAAAAAACCTAGTGCTATCTGTAAGTTAATCAAACACAGGAGGTACAATATAGGTATGACACATTGTCCATAGTCTTAATAGTACTCAGTGGAGAACATAAAAGGTCAGGTTGGAAGACTGGACACAATATTTTGCTCAGAAGCCTAGAATTTTAATATATTTCATCATAAAAAAATGACATATAAGATGAATTCAGCTGGGTACACAAATTCTGTGTCCAAAGGGTTTACCAGACAGTTTTTAAAAAAGTGGCTGAAATGAGATGGGTAGGAGGATTCTAAAACCAAACCAGGTATTTTACTGTGACAGAACATGGTAGTATAGTAGTGAGGGGTTGGGTAGCACAGGAATTAAGGTCTGGGCCCTAAAACCAGAAAGCTTAAGTTAGATTCCATCTCTTCTACTTTTTCCTAGCTGAGAATGTTTCTCTAAGTTTCCTATCAGTTATTTGGACTTAATAACATTACCTACATGTACCATGGGGGAATTGTAAGGAGTATACTAATTAATTAAAATAAATGCTCATGGGGCACTTTGGTGGCTCAGTCAGTTAAGTATTTGACTCCTGATTTCGGCTCAGGTCATGATCACATGGCTCGTGAGTTTGAGCCCCAAGCTGGGCTCTGCAGAGAGCACAGAGAAAAAAAAAATTTTTAATTAAATAAAATGCTCAGAACAATGTGAGCACATAATAAATCCTCTGTAAATGCTAGCTATTTTTATTACTGTTTTTGCTGTTGTCATCATCACCACCATCACACATTCAGCATGATTTGGAAAGTCTGAATTGCGTGTGTATTGGGAGGGGGGTTAAAACAAAGACCTCTAAGGTGTCATAGGGGAATGACAACAACAGTGATATCACCAACTTTTTTTTTTTTTAATTGAGAAGGAAATAATATTGAAGAAAACATGTTATAACTTAGAAGGTGGCAGACTACCCAAACCAAAAAGGCTTAGGTTAGACAATGAGAAGTACGTGTGTAAAAAAAAAGAAAATTACATAGTATGATTTATATCACTGGTTCTCAAAATGTGCTGACCGGCAGCAGAGCATTATTTGGGAATTTGTTAAAAATGGAAATGATCGGACCCCACCTCAGATCAGCTGAATCAGAAACTGCGGAAGTTGGGGCCCAGCACTCTGTGTTTAGCTAGCCCTCCAATGATTCTGATACACGCTAAAGTTTGTGAATATTGGATTAAAGAAAAGTATCTATAAATACCTCATCATAGCAGATCAGTAAAGGGGCTTTCCTAAGAAAAAAGCTGTAATAAGATATAAATCAAGGCCTCATCTCTAGGAGTATTAATGTATATGGTACAAGTTAAGGTTTTGTATTTTTTTTCCAGTCACTATTTTAGCAGTATAACTGTTGTGTTATGTTTTGTTTATTTTTTAAAGAGTCCCAAGTTATAAGTATCCATCATGTGGGGCCTATTTTGGAGAGGGAGAGCAGTATTTTCTATACTAATTCTCCCAAGATCCCTTGGGGAGGAGACAAAGGGGTGGGCAATAAACACAATCAGATATATCACAAAGGTGTGTTAATGGTGAAAGAGAAAAATCTGCCTCTGTTGGTGCCTCTGTAAACTGGAATGTTGTAGACAATGTTGCAGCACACCTAATCTAAGCAGGTATAAAGGCATTAAAATAAGGATTTTAAGTAACTGAATAACTACTAAAGTATTTGTCTTCGATGAAGTTTTCAAAGCAGAAGGGAATTTTTAGGAAGGAACTGGCACGAGACTCAAATAGTTATGGGAGATAGGTCTGCAGGGAGACCAAATCAAAGCCAGGATCAGGAAAATGAGAACTGAAGGATACATTTAAGATGAGAACAAACATAAAGTACCAAGAAACTGTTTCCACAAAGTTGGTTTTACAATAAAAAGCATATTCAGTAAAATTAATCTAAGACAAATTAATTGTCAAATGTGAGAGCACAGCAAAAAGATTATAGCTATAAGGGAGAAAAAGAAATACAAGGCATCAAGTCAGAGAGGAATAAGTAAAATTATCTCTGTTTGCAGATGACATTCCTTAAATGAAGATGAAGATTCTACAATAAAACTGAGAATAAAACAAACTGAGCAAAATTGCAAGGTCAATACATAAAAATATACTAACGATGAGCAATCCCAGAATGAAATTAAGAAAACAATTTAAAATAGCAACAAAAAGAATACTTAGGAATAAACTTAATCAAGGAAGCTTAAGACTTGTACACTGAAAAACTACAAACTGTTGCTGAAATTAAAGCCACACATAAAGGGAAAGACATTTCTTGTTCATGGATTCAAAGACTAGTACTGTCAAAATGGCAATACTTCTCAAAGTGATCTATAGATTCAATGCAATCCTAATAAAAGTCCCAATGACATTTTTTGCAGAAATAGAAAAATTCATACTAAAATTCATATAGAATCTCCAGGAAACCTGAATAGCCAACCCAATCTTAAAAAGAACAAAGTTGGAGGTCTTATACCTCATTATTTCAAAATTTACTATAAAGCGTACTATCATCAAAATGTGTGGTACTGTGCCATAAAGACAGAAATAAACCTCGTGGTCAAATGATTTTACAAAGATACCAAGACCATTTTATGGGGAAAGGATAGTCTTTTCAATAAATGGTTTTGGGAAACTGGATATTTACATGCAAAAGGATTAAGTTGGATCCATATCTACCCCCTATTAAAAAATTAACTCAAAATGGATCAAATACCTAAATGTAAGAATTAAAATTCTAAAACTCTTAGAGGAAAACACAGGAGTAAAATGTTTGAACTGTAGAACTATTAAGGAAGTTAGAGAAAAACAGTGGAAATTTGATCTGGAAAGGGAAAACTGTATTTTAAACAGTTTTTAACAAAGCTTTCACAGGCAGAATCTTATATGAATGTTTGTAACATTTTAGCTCCTAAACATTAGAAAATAAACCTTTAGGTACCATGAATTTCCTGAAGTGGAAGCCTGGGGCAGGGAGAGAAGAAGGAGAGATACTATTTGTGACACTCTTTATTTCCTCCTCCTTAACCCCCACTCAATGCTGGGTTTAATTAATTACTGTTCATGATTGTGCTTAAATGATACAAGCAACACCTTGAAGAAAAGAGGATGCCAAATTTTAGGATGCTAAAATTTACATAACAGTTTATTTTATACTTTTATTCACATTTTTACCTAAACTCACTCAAATTTCATGATTTTTCTATGAGGAAAACATTAACTCTGTTGTAGATGGGAAAATAGAAACCACAAGATCTCTTACCCAAGATCACAGTATTTAAGTGGTAGATTACAAAACCATATCCAGGTCTTTTGAATTAGAATTTTATAGTTTCATTAACAATATTGTTCTTCAAGGTATGGAACTCATTTTAGCGGGAGATTATTTTAAATGATCTATAAAATTGGCAGTAAATAGCAGTGAATTACACAATATGGTGGGCTGTCCTAGTGCCTACCAACATCCTAGTTTCTATTCTTTTCTAGGCAAAGAGGTGACTGCAATTGCCAGCTCTTGTGAAGTTTAGGACTATGTGACTGGTTCTGGCTTATGAAATGAGAACACAGGTGACATAGGCCCTGCATGATATAGTCTGTCTCCTCCTCTGACATAAAAATCAGAGAAGTCTTCTGTTGAGATGGTACAGATACAAGATTGAAGCAGCTTGAATTGCTGGGTCACTATATAAAGAACAGCTGTCCTGGAGAGTTGCCCAGGCTTGCTGGGTAAACTAGAAATAGACCTTCATTGTGTTAAATACTGAGATTTTTAAGGGTGATGTTATGACAGCACTGTCTAGCTTATTCTGACTAATGAAATGGTGATAATGTTATTTCTTTTTCAATTATGTTTCCATCCTTCTAAATAGGTCCAGAAGAAAATTTTAATACACTAATACTAGCTAATCCTCCTTGTTTTGGGGTTTTTTTCTTCGTTTTTTCTCTTTTTTTTTTAAGTAGGCACCACAGCCAGCATAGAGCCCAGCATAGGGCTTGAACTCATGCCTCTGAGATCAAGACGTGAGCTCAAATCAAGAGTCAGATGGTTAATTGACTGAGCCACCCATGTGCCCCAGCTAATTCCCCTTTTTAAGAAGGAGGGAAAAGATTTCCGTATCAGTGCCATTTGTAGGTAAAGTGTTTAGCTAGAATTAATGTTCTGGTTAATATTATAGTTACAGCATGTGATACTGACTTTCCAGTTTGACTAATAATATATAGTTTCTTTTAAAGTAAATTTATCTAAATAAAAGCATGGAGTTCAAAAATATTAGGTAAAAAAGTCTCGTTGTAAGTATGGCAAAAATCATGAAGACACTATGCCAATGAATGAAACTTGAGAAACATGCACTGTACTAAACTGCATCTCAACTGGGTAACTAATTTAAGTCTCTATTTTCCTTCCATTCTGTGTTGAGATGGGAGTGGTATATAATCACACTATAAATGCAGTTGCATTTAAATTGGTATCCAATATGAAGGAATAGAGCTGATGAAATATTTTTAGGTAATAAGCACAAGCTACTTCAGTCATAATTGAGATATTGGTTAGGCATTAAAGATAATAAGAGACTCAGGAGATAACCGTTATAAATGGTGAAAATAAGCTAAAAAAAAGACTTCTCATATGAATAGATTTATGGTCATTTGGGTGATCTAGTTATTTGATTAGATAATCAGAGAAGTCTCCTCTTAACTTTTTTTTTTTTTTTTTTTTTTTTGCCATCTTTTCAGGAGGGCCAATCCAGTTCTATATACTTGTAACAGCCACTGATGGCATGGTCAGAAGTCAAAAGTGGGAAAAAGGCCTTCCTCAGCTGCCACTAAGGTGCTCAATCCTTTGAGGAAGCTAAGGCCAAGGTGAAGTTAGGACCTCACTTCAACTAGCAACTAGCACCATGCCTGACAGCATCCGCCCATCATTTGCTTGCACCATGGCCTCTGCCTTGGGAGCTCACCTGCATCTACTTGGCCCTCATCCTGCATGACGATGAGGTGAAGGTCAGGGATGGTAGTAAGATCAAGGCCCTCATTAAAACAGCTGGTGTAAAGGTTGAACCTTTCTGGCCAGGCTTTTTTACAAACTCCCTGGTCAACATCATCTGCACCAGCAGGAGGTCCTGTCCCCTCCACCACGGCTGCCCTAGCTGAGAAGATGAAAAGTGAAAGTGAAGAAAGAAGAATCTGAGGAGTCTGATGATGACGTGAGCTTTGGTCTTTTTGACTAATCCCTCCTTTGTAACATATTCAAAAAAAAGCTAAACTCAAAAAAAAAAAAAAAAAAGAAAGAAGGTGGGGAAAAAGGCACAGAGCGCATCAGTTATACATAGTACACACCCTCCAAAGAACCTACGTGCAGGGTATTGTGTTATCCTTAAACAAGTGTGGTATGTCAATACAGAAAAGCTTTATTACTCTGTTAAACTGGCAGTAAATCAAGAGGTCGTGCTTACATGTGATGGGTGCTTAGTGGGTTCTAACAGGCATAGTTTCTAAATTGTGTACCACACTTCCAAGTATGTGAAGGGTGTCTCATCATGCTCTTCATCAAACATGGCGCAGAAAGAAAACCTTGAACAACATTTGCCCCTGATTATTTAGAAAAGAGAAAAGGAAAGGTGGAAAAGATGGAGAAGGGGAGAAAGTATTTTATTTCAGGGAGATGGAAGAAAGGATACAGATTGATAGGGAGATCGAGATAGGATCTAAGAGTATATAGATTAAAGCAGCCCTTCCAATGGTTCAAGAACAAGAGCCAGCAACAGAACCAAAAGGAAGAGAGCAGTGTTTTCGTCTTAACGAACTGGTGTACACAACACACTGGTTGAGAAAGACCCAAGTCTCTCAACTCACGTATTTGTAAAAACCGTCCTCTCCCATACATACACCACACAGTCACAGTACAATCATGTTTCCTCCTTATACAGGGTAGGCCAAGAACTAAAATCTCAGTGGCTTAATACAACACGATAGAGTTCTCACTCAATATGGGTGTTCAGTAGGAAGCTCCTTATCCTAAGATAAGCCTCAAGTTTTCTTGTGGGTTCTCCACATCAAGCTAAAAACCAGAGGTCAGAGGTCAAAGGGGGGAAGAATTGTATATGTGAAGGTTTTATAGCCAGCTGGAATTTGTATACATTATTTATATTCTTATTGTTCAAAATTCAGTCACGTAACACACCTACCTGCACAAAAGGCTGGGCTATATAGTTTACTTGTGTGCGGAGGAAAGGGAATAAATTTTGGTGAAAACATATTATTCTTTGCTATATTCTACATCATAGCTTGGAAATTCATGAAAGATACAGAACTAATGAACAAAGCAGCAAATTCTGTGTAAATTTAGCCTTCTTTCTTTTAAATAAGCTGAACATATGTCACCAAAAGTTAGCCTAAATCTATATATTTTTTTTCATTCAAATATAATGCTTTAGATTATAGTGCCTAGAATACTGTCTGTATATGGTAGCTGGTTAATAATTATTTGCTAAATGAACAGTATACAGTAGAAAATCAAAGCAAAGGCAAGCATTACAAATAAGAGTTTTAATAAAACAAATGATTTTAAAAGTGAGTTTTAAAAAGCACTCATGGATATTATAAATGTTAATCACACTATAAATCACCTGAAAGACTCAGACTTTCATAAAACAAACATATAAATCATCATCATTATAATCACACTATAATCATTTAATTTCTAGCTTTAATGACTGGTTTATTTTCCATAAAAAATATTCAACAAAATATGTTAAGAATATAGTTGTGTTAAAAGGGAAACACTAGAAGACACTTAGGCTGTGTACAAGCTCTTCCACATTCAGGGATATTTGAAGGATGCATTAACAGAGGAAGTCAATGTCAGGAAGGCTACGCAGCTGCTTTCTGAACCAAGGCATTTAAGTCACTGGTAGATCAGTCTGATCCTTTTAAGCCTTTTTCTTAAAGCTTTGTTTAGGGAGGTCTGGAGTAGCTTTTTACTCTACTGCTAGCTTCGCCTTACTATCAAAGTGTGTACCTTCTTGGATCTCTACTGAACGCTCCAGGTTTTTAACAAGAATCTCCCATTCCTGTGGGAACTCTAGGAATTATTCAGTTTATAGCTCCCTGGTATTTATTCTTTCTCCAGCCTCATGGAACTTCACCCCACCTATGTGCAACTCAGTATTAAGTTAACAATTCAAAAGGACCCCTCTGCAGAATTTTGTAGTTCCCTTCCTGCTAGCTTCCTATTCTTCAGTACTCTGTAAATTTCAGTTGCCTTGGCTTCCCCAAATTTCTGATCTGTTTCCTCAGGTCAGTAAGACTATCATTCTCTGTTTGAGTTATCCCATTTAGGATAAAAGCCAGGGTTCACCTAGTCCCCTCCACCTTCCTTTCAGGGATCACATTATCATACTGTCAACTGTCCAGTGTCTGAAAACAGCTTTTTCTAGTGGGAGGGCAAGTCCAGGACTGGTTACACCATCATAGTGGGAAGAAGAAGTATCTCATGCTGTTTTAATTTGCATTTTCCAGATGTTTATCATTCACAATGTGGCTAACAAAAGGCAGAACCTTTGTCTCATGTATGGCTGCGGTCTTAGTAATGCTTAGAGTAGTGCAGGGCACAGAGCAAATACTATTATTTGTTAAATGACTTAACTAGTTATGTTTATCCATATACTTTGGAGGTACACGATATGTGTCCTTCATCCATTTAATGCTGAAGACCTAAGAAAATAGGTGATTCTAAGCTGTATCCAAGGTAACTCAAGAGTACGTCTGAACCTCCCATGTAATTTCTATTTTTATGCAACTATGTTGTGCTACACAAAAGGATATACTAGACACATTGATATACAGACAGACCATACAAGCAATAAATATGGAGACAACATGATGCTCCAAAGAAATGGTTACTCCAAAAATGATCACAACAACTTTTAGGACATTACTATAAGACATACTTCAACCAATTTTGAATAAATTAAATAGAAATTCTCATTTCAAGAAGAAATTGGGATTTAAGTCTTCGTTTACCCATACACATGATTAGAAAAAGGCAAATTACTGTACCTTACAACTCATGGTGTAAACATTATTTCAGTGAATGGCAAACTCAAGGTATATGCGATAAAATAAGGCAATATGGATGTCAATTACCTATTTTAATATTTAGTAATATTGTATTTTGCATATACAAATCAATAATTTGAGTTCAGAAAAGCCTTTTAAATATGCTAACACAGGGGCACCTAGGTGGCTCAGTTGGTTGAGTGTCCGACTTCGGCTCAGGTCACGATCTCACAGTCTGTGAGTTCGAGCCCTGCGTCGAGCTCTGTGCTGACAACTCAGGGCCTGGAGCCTGCTTCAGATTCTGTGTCTCCTTCTGTCTCTGCCCCTCCCCAGCTTGCATTCTGTCTCTCTTTCTCTCAAAAATAAATAAACATTTAAAAATAAATAAATAAATATGCCAACACAATACTCAAATATCAGGGATACCAGATTTCATTTCTATAAATCTGAAGAAGCACTAGGTTTTTGATAATATAAAAAGGAGTTCCAAATTTCAAAATTTTGCTATGCTGGCTTATGCGTGATTACTGGTTTACTGATATAAGCAATTCTATACATTTGTCAGGCAAACTTCTGAATTTTTTTAAAGTTTATTTATGTAAGTAATCTCTATACCCAACATGAGGCTCGAACTCACAACCCCGAGATTAAGAGCTGCATGCTCTACTAACTAAGCCTGCCAAGTGCCCCACAACCTCTGAATTTTAAAGTAGTTATGGAATATAACTATATTTAAATTTAAAATATTACACAAACATGTTTTATCATAGGAAAATTGGAAAATACAAGAAGCAAAAATAATGCAGCCAAAAATTATCAGAATCCTACTTCTGTTCAAGTTTCAAAGCATTATGGCCTTTCCGATTATTTTATTTTCTATAAAATATTAATGCTAACAAAAAACAGCTAAAAATGACTAATGACTTCTTTTTTTTAGTGTTTATTTATTTTTGACAGAGAGAGAGAGAGAGAGGCAGAGCATGAGCAGGGGAGGGGGCAGAGAGAGACAGAGACACAGGATCCAAAGCAGGCTCCAGGCTCTGAGCTGTCAGCACAGAGCCTGATATGGGGCTTAAACCCACCAGCCTCGAGTTCATGACCCAAGCCAAAGTCAGACGTTTAACCCACTGAACTGCCCAGGAGCCCCTGACTTCTCTTTTTAAAATATGGCCTTCAAGGGGCGCCTGGGTAGCTCAGTCCCTTAAGCATCCACAACTTGATTTTGGTTCAGGTAATGATCTCACAGTTTCGTGGGTTCAATCAAGCCCAGCGTTGGGCTCTACACTGGTGGCAAAAAATCTGCTTGGGATTCTCCCTCTCTTTCTGCCCCTCCCCAGTTCATGCTCTGTCTCTCTTAAAATAAGTAAATAAATAATTAATTTTAAGAAAATAAAATAAAATATGGCCTTTGAAGGGACACTTAGATCCTAAGAGTGGCAAGTGAACTCACTGAGCAACATTTTACATGAACAGAGAAAGTATGATGCCTGAGAACAGCAGCATCACTAACATGAATCTGAATGTTAGCCACAGTTTTTCCCTTGTTAAATGACTCTCCTCTCCTAAAAAATGTAAAAGGTAACTAAAAATATACATATTTATATATGCAATTTATGCAATAACAGAGCAGACACGTGGTAGGACTATAAGGTATGAGGTTAGATGTAAATATTCCTAAAATTCGTAGATATGACCTTATCTCTTGTAAATTAGAGGAAAAAATATTTTTTCTTTAGTATCTTTGAGACAGAAATATTACATCTATAATTCATATCTTTTTACCTATGTCTATGAGAAAGTAGGGGGAAAGAAATAGTAGCATAAAGAAAAGAACACAGTGATTAAAAGAGGTCTTTCAAGTGAGACTCGCATCACACTACCTATATTATGTGGTCTTGAACAAATTATTCAACTTTTCCAAGCTTGGATTCTGCATCTTTTTTTTTTAATTTTAATTTTAATTTTAATTTTATTTATTTTAAAATAGGCTTCATATCCAGTGCGGAGCCCAATGCAGGGCTTGAACTCATGATCCCGAGGTGAAGACTTGAGCTGAGAGATCAAGAGTCGGATGCTTAACTGACTGAGTCACCCAGGGGCCCCAGATTCTGCATCTTTAAAGTGTGGGCCACAATCTCTTAGGAGTTGTTATGAGGATTACATTTATATTTATTTTTTTAATTCATGTATTTTGAGAGAGAAAGAGAGTGAATATGAGTGGGGGAGGGGCAGAGAGAGAGAGAATCCCAAGCAGGCTCTGCTAGGTAAATGCAGAGCCCCCACGCAGGGCTCAATCTCATGGTTTCGTGAAGTCATGACCTGAGCTGAAATCAGGAGTCAGATGCTTAACCGACTGAGCCTCCCAGGTGCCCTGAGGATTACATTTAAAGAGTAATGTGTAGTGCTCGCTTTGCCAGCACATATATTAAAAACTTGGAACCATACAGAGAAGATTAGGATGTGGCCCCTGTGCAAGGATGATACGCAAATTTGCGAAACATTACATAAAAAAAATAAAAGAGTAATGTGTATATAAGGCTAAAATGGAAGATATTAATATTTATTATCCTTTAGAAATAGGCAGCTGAAGCATAATGTGCGACTCAAGGACATAGACTGAGCTATCCCTGGAGATGAAACTAAAATATGGATCTTAGACTCATGGATCAACCACAATGCACACAACAGACCTTTGAACATCTCTAAACTAAGTGGTCTGTGCAATCATAATGATAATATGCCACTTAACTCTCAAGGATATTGTAAAGATTTAAATGAACTCATCTTTGTAACACAATGAGCATAGTGCCTTGCTCACAGAATGTGCTCACTACTAGATGATGATGTGGTTATTAGTATATGATGATGATGGTGATGATGTGATAGGCAATGGAGGAACATGGAGATGGACAAAGTGAATTTCAAGATGCTGACCAGAATGTTCGGCATCTAGAGGCAGTGATTTATGACCTCAAACTTCAAGAAGTAATCTACTCACGTTTCTTGCCTCAGTTCTGCCTCCTTATCTCCCTGCACCCAAAAGGATAGCTCTTATTTAACAGATGAAGTTACTCTCTTTAGTGGAATATGTATTATCCCAAGAGTACTAGTACAGTTCCTCTTGTATGTATGATGTTGAAAGGTACAGTAAGTTGAAGAAGTGCTTATAGTATGAGAAACCTGGTGGTTAGTTTCTGAATGTTTTACAAACTGAATTAAAAGTATGTTGTATGACATTGGGTCCAAGATTCTGGTTTAAATTTCAAGTTTAAATTCTGTTATCCTCTATTATTTTTGTCTACCAGATTCTAAGCTCCTTGAAGACAAGGACTATAGAATAGTCATCTCAGAGATGCCAGGGTGGCTCATTCAGTTGGGCAATGGATTCTTTGGTTTCAGCTCAGATCATGATCTCACGGTTTGTGAGTTTGAGTCCATGTCGGGCTCTGCACTGGCAGCGTGGAGCCTGCTTAAGAGTCTTTCTCTCTCTGCTCCTCCCCTGCTCGCTTTCTCTCTCTCTCAAAATAAATAAATAAACATTAAAAAAAGAATAACCATCTGAGAACAGTGTTTTGAGAATGACATATAATGATGTTTTCCATTTTGCACCAGTTTTCAATAATGGCTGAAAACATGCTGATTAGTCATCTGGTCATACACAAGAAGCTGTATGGAAAGATGAGTTGCTTAGTCTGATGGAAAGTAGATCATGGGTTAACTGGAGGACAGAACTATCACACCACCAGGCAAGTCACTGAGTTAGAGATCAAAGCAGAAATTTTTATTCTGACTTCCCTTAATACAAAAAGAAATAAACTGTTTGCATTACTTTTTGGTTGCACATCAGAAGGTTATCTATAAATATGCAAAAGTAGACACCGACTTAGCTTAGAGGTCTTTCTTTTCTTAGGGGTTTTATAAGTCTCCTCCCACTCCTGGTTTTTAAACTAATAAAACATATTGTTCTATTCACCACATTACGTTCTTTAAGATTTGAAAAAAAAAAAGGCTGGCAGTTAGATGGAGGCAGAAGCAGTGTTGCTTAAGAGTCTATCCATTTTCCATACAATTTCTGTCATGTTAATAATGTACCTCACTGGATGTGTAGAAAAGAGAAAGCAGAATTACATATAGGCATGGAAGAACAAGTGTAAGGAAAAGAACACTAAAGTCAGTTTTTATAGAATTTCGTCCTAAAGCTAAATGTCAGCTCCCCAATGGATAATATTTCTATGATTAGAAACAAATAACTTGGGAAACTTTCAATATTGTGGAAGACAAAAATCTCAAAATCCTACCAGGGAGGTTCTGCTTCTGTATACCCAAGTAAGCTTCTTCTAGATGGGCCCTCTCACAGAGTGACTTTAAATTCTGGACAACGGACAAAAAGCAACTATCTCAAGGCCCTGGAGATTAAACATAATACAGTCTGGAAGAGAGCTAACAATTGCAAAAAACAAAAAACAAAACAAACAAAAACACAACACAAAAACAAACAAAAAACAGATTTGGATGAGTTTCTCTTTAAAAAATTATTTTTATTTTTATTTTTTAGCTTCTGGGTTAAAAACAGACCACAGCACTGCATGGGGTCAATAAAACTCCAATAGAAAACCAACAGTTTTTCTACTCTAAAGTATCAAAAGACAGAGCTTGTAGGAATAGCAGTCACTGAAAAGTTAGGGGAAGAGGATTTCCAGAAAAAAGAGAGAGAGAAAGAGAGAGAGTGTGCGCTGTAAGGAGGCAGCCAAAATTCTGTGTGTAAACTCTGCTCAAACCTCTGGCTAATTGCTGAACCATGCATTGTATGGGACAGACTGGCTAAGTATAAAACAATTGAACTGAACTCAACTGATGCCCAAAAGATAGAGTTTTCCATTAAATCAAACCAAGTTAATTGCTTGCTAAAAGAAAAAAAATTAGTGATGCTCTTTGAAGGAATATGACAAAATCCAGAATATCTACTAAATGAAATGTTTAGGACACAGAATTACTCATCACATGAAGAACCCAGAAAATAGGACCCATTATCAAGTGAAAAGATGGAGACCAACCCTGCAATACTGTAGATACTGTAATCAGCAGATAAAAAACTTAAAGCAGCTATTATAATGATTTTCAGAGAAGTAAAGGAATATATAATCTTAATTAAAAAAAGGCAAGAAAATCTCTGATTTTACAGAAACTGTAAAAAAGAACCAAATGCAAATTCTAGAACTGAATAACATAATAGCTAAAATTAAAAGTCACGGAATAGGTCTAACAGTATTTAAATGTTTAAACATGACAATTTAAATGACAGTAAATAGTATGTACATATATGTATGTATACACACACACACACACACACACACACACACACACACACACACACACACAGTATATAGTAAATTGAAAAGTTTAAAATGACAGAAGAGTCAGTGAATTTGAAGATAAATGAATGAAAATTACCCAATCTGAAGACCACAGAGAACAAGGATTAAACACAAAAACCAAAACTGGGGCACGTGGGTGGCTCAGTAGGTTAAGCAAATGACTTTGGCTCAGGTCATGATCTCGCAGTTTGTGAGTTTGAGCCTCACATTGGGCTCTGTGCCTACAGCGCAGAGCCTGGAGCCTGCTTCAGATTCTGTGTTTTCCTCTCTCTCTGCCCCTCTCCTGCTCACATTCTATTTCTCTATCTCTCAAAAATAAACATTAAAAAATATTTAAAATAAAATAAAAACAAAAACAAAACAAACAAAAAACACCTCCGGACCTGTGAGGTGATATCCAAAGGTTTAACATATATGTAATTAGAGTCTCAGAAGAAGAGAAACGAGGCAGATAAAATTTTTCAAGAAATATTGGCTAAATATCTCATATCTGTTTCATAATCGAGGAGTTCAGGATAAATAGAACAGAAACAAATTAGGCTCATCGTACTCAAACTGCTAAAAACCAAAGAAAAAGAGAAAATCTTGAAAGCAGCCCGAGATAAGCAAGATAGGTAGGGCAGGGGTGTTAACATATTCTTACAAAGTGGAAATCAAGTAGTGCCTTATACCTAATGGAACACGACATATAGAAATAGGGATGGCTGGGTGGCTCAGTCGGATGAGCATCCAACTTTGACTCAGGTCATAATCTCACGTTCATGAGTTTGAGCCCCGCATCAGGCTCACTGCTATCAGCACAGAACCCACTTCGGATCCTCTGTCTCCCTCTCTCTCTGCTCCTCCCCCACTTGTGCTGTCTCCCAACATACATTAAAAAAAAGAAATACAGAAGTGAACAATAAACCATTTATGGCTATAATCAATAAAATAAAAAACAGAGACATAGTTATTTGGGAGGAAAGGCGGAAGCAGTGCAAATAAAGTTACTGTTTCATTAGATGTTTTAAAACTAATCAATAAATGTCAGCAGAAGCATGCTAATCTAAAGACATGGTGTTAACTACCAAAAGAAATAGCCAAAAGTGTTTAAGTGACTGTCCCCTAGAGGAGTGGAATTAGCAATGAGAAAGGGTAAGGCTAGGGACTATAGCTTTTCATTTTAAGCCTTTCTGTACACTTTGACTTTTCATTAAAACACACACACACAAACCTATTAGAGAGCAAATGCTTCTCCCATTAGAAAAATTTTAAGTCATTAAGTATTTATTGGGTAACTATTTTTTTTTAAGTTTTTAAAGTTTACATATTTATTTTGAAAGAGAGAACAGGGGAGGGGCAGAGAGGGACAAAGAGAATCCCAAGCAGGCTCCACACTGTCAGTGCAGAGCCCAAAGGGGGCTCAATCCCATGAACCACGAGATCATAACCTGAGCCAAAATCAAGAGTTGGACGCTCAAATAACGGAGCCACTCAGTCGGCCCTTGGCTAACTTTATTTTTACTTTTTTTTACAGAGAGAGAGAGAGATTGAGATAAAGAGAGAAAGAAAGAGAGTGTGAGCATGCCCACGAAAGCAGGGGAGGGGCAGAGGGACAGAGAGAGAGAAAACCTCAAGCAGGCTCCACGCCCAGCATGGAACCCAACTCAGGGCTCAATCTCAGGACCATGATATCATGACCTGAGCTGAAATCAAGAGGTGGATGCTTAACTACTGAGCCACCCAGACGGCTTTAACATGTAAGACATTATGATAGGCATCAAAACTGGCTTTTTCTCTTTCTCAAAACCTAGTCCTTAACCTGATCTATGCGGAGTTGTCAACAAGACAGCTGGAT
The DNA here is from genome assembly GCF_018350215.1 of Panthera leo. Taxonomy (NCBI): domain Eukaryota; kingdom Metazoa; phylum Chordata; class Mammalia; order Carnivora; family Felidae; genus Panthera; species Panthera leo. Next base: position 45,710,423 of record NC_056692.1, on the reverse strand, counting down.
TTACTGGTTAATACTGGGAGCTCATAAAAGAGAGTTCTGAGTTCTTCACATCAGCGTAAGATATTTCCAAGTCATGGGCATGTATTAGATCACCTAGAAGAAAGAATGGGCAGACAGATCTTCTAAAAGCACATTCTTCTCAAGTAACTAGACTTCCTTTCATGACTTATTGTTAGGTCTAGCCCTAGCCACCTGTTTATGCATATTTTGCCCCTATACTATTTGGCTGAAGTAAATGGTTCATGCTGGGTTATTTTTCCAAAATACTACAAAGAAGAGTCCACCAAACCTCTCTCCTCCTGGGCAATAAGATATTGTAACTTAGGTTCTGAAATCCTGAATACTCCATGATTCCAAACTGCTGACTTTTCTACATATTCATAAAACACAGCCAGTTTCTCTTCATATTATCATGTATTTTCTTTTTTTCCCCCTCTTCTCTCACTAGCAATTTCTTAAGAATTTATTATTTATGAATTGATGTAAATTTTTTTAATAAAGAAATTTATTTATTTATTTATTTATTTATTTATTTATTTATTTATTTTTTAATATATGAAATTTACTGTCAAATTGGTTTCCATACAACACCCAGTGCTCATCCCAAAAGGTGCCCTCCTCAATACCCATCACCCACCCTGCCCTCCCTCCCACCCCCCATCAACCCTCAGTTTGTTCTCAGTTTTTAACAGTCTCTTATGCTTTGGCTCTCTCCCACTCTAACCTCTTTTTTTTTTTTTTTTTCCTTCCCCTCCCCCATGGGTTTCTGTTATGTTTCTCAGGATCCACATAAGAGTGAAACCATATGGTATCTGTCTTTCTCTGTATGGCTTATTTCACTTAGCATCACACTCTCCAGTTCCATCCATGTTGCTACAAAAGGCCATATTTCATTTTTTCTCATTGCCACGTAGTATTCCATTGTGTATATAAACCACAATTTCTTTATGAATTGATGTAAATTTACAAATCTTTCTATAATACTTTCACAGTATTCAAAAGTTATCTTGAAGAGCCTCCAAGAACCAATTTTCCTGATTTCCCATTAATGTAAAATATCACAAAATTAAACTCTGCAATTTGGTATGTTTGGTAATTTAAAGAGGGACTAATGTTTATATTTTTTAAGTGTTCTGGAGAAAAAGAATTTATTAATCAAGTTTATTATGTTAACCGTATTATGTGGAAATGCATAATTAATATATGATACAATCATTGACTTATACCATCTCAAAATTTGAAGGGTGAATATCTAAGGATCCTCTCTATATCATAAGTCATATGGCTTGTGGGCCAAATCTGGCCATCTAACTTTTTATGATCCATGAATTAAAAATGGCTTTTAAATTTTTCAAGAAGTTATTTTAAGTGGTTATATAAATACCTACATAATATTCTTGATTTTACCTGTTAGCCAACAAAGCCTAAATTATCTACATTGAGAAAAAGTTTGCTATTGTCATAAATGGTCAGTGCAGTATAGCTATTAATAATAAACATTACCAGGAAGTCACTTTTATCTTATTCTCAAATAAGTAATAGAATTTTTAATGAGCAAGTTATAGTAACATTTTCATAGCACAATCTGTATTATGAGGTGTACTAAAGTCGAGTAAGTGTCCATTTAAAAATTATATTAATCTCAGGATAACTGAAAATAATACATAGGGTACAAAGAGAATGAAAAAGATAGAAAAAAAAGGTGTCACTTTTGACCAACAGTCATCAACCTTTTTAAGCTTTTAATGTTTGGTTCCCTTCCTTTCTTTGACACAAGAAAGAATAAAATCAGCTACAGCGATAACAGGTCGCCCTGTTCACTGAGAAAGAAGTGCCAAACTTTCAGCTTTAAGAGGCTTAATGGAGTCAAATGCTGGTGGTAATGTCACCTAAGTCTCTGCTTTCCCCTATGGTAATAGTGATATGTCTCTTTGTTTCTTTTCTTATGGGAAGTCCAGTTACTCCCTACCAATTCTAAAGTAAAGCAGGCTCAAGTAATTAAGAACTTTGCAGTCCTTCCCTACAAGGCAAATCCATTTTACAGCCAAACTCTGGCCAAAGCGTACTTTGTTTGCCCCCTAAACTTTATACCCAGTCTGTTCAACTACAGAGAGAATAGCCAGGCAGCTTCATCTACGTAGTATAGCCATTTTGTTCTAGATAGAACACAAAGGTACCTACTGCCTGCGGTTCCCCTTCCAATTGATATCAAAAGCAAGTAGTGTGTAATTCTATTTGAAACAAGCTGGTGAAAAATACCTTCCCAAGAAGCTGGGTTGTCTAGATAAGTCAATGTCAGACTGTAGCATGCATCAGAGTCACTTAGAGGGCTTGTTGAAGTGCAGATTGGTGGACTCCATCCTCAAGTTTCTGATACAGTAGTTTGGTGGGGGGCCCAAGAATCTGCACTTCCAAAATATCTCCAGGTGATGCTCTTGGTGCCAATCCACAGACCGTACTCTAAACTAGATGATCTCCAAAGTTCCTTCAAAATTTGAAAGCTGTGGAATAATGTCACAGAAAACGTCTTGAAAATAAGTTGCTTACACTTGACTTGAACATCCATTAATACTGGATATTTGGATCAGTCCTGTGGTGAAAACCAATTCACACACAAATCCACACAACTGATGCAAACAGAAAAAAACAAAATGAGAAATTTTCTCTGAAAAAGTAATGACGATGTGGTATTTGGTAAGAGATAAATGTTTAATCCTTCCCTTCCCTTTTTTCATGGGGTGGAGAAGGGATTGTTCACAAAGAAAAACCAAAATATACACCCAGCCGACAGACGATCCTGATATTTTCCTTCTCCCCCAACAGCTTTTATGTTATGTATCTTCAACCATTATTGCCACAGACTTAGCAGCAATCTTTTTAGTCTAGATCTCTATTATGATCAATTTTAATCTGCACATTATGTAGCAGTAATTACATTCTTCTTGCTTTTAAACATTCTACTTTGTCAAATTGTGCTATGAGCTAAAAAAGCACAGTGGAGAATCAGTCTTATATTCCTACTGCTATAACACAACATATTCCTTAGCAGTTTGGTTAGAGCTGTTTTAAGTAAATTCTATTTAGTCACATTTCTTGAAAAACCTCTCCTGGGATTTTAAATTCCAATCAGTATTTTGTGTCTTCTGATCTGCTCCATGTTTCTCAGCTTTAATTCCCTGAAGCTTACTCTTTGTTGATGCTGTCTAAATTGTAAACTTTGCTAAATTCATTTTCCCACAACTGTGAAGGAATAAAAAGTTAATCTGTTTTGTTTTTAGATTTCTAAAAAAGAAACTGATTATTAATTATTCATAGATTTTAGTGGAGTTTGTGCATCTCAGTGTAGGCTGCAGGGAGGTATATATATTACAACAAGTAGTTCTAAATTTGGAGTTTTAATACAATTTCAAATGTACTAAATCAGAGCTTCAAATTCTCAGGGAAGCCTCATGGCAAGAAAAAAAATATTTTGCTCTTTATAAATACATGTAGAATTGCTTGGTAATAATATCCACAATAAAACACCTTATTATTATATAGATTCAAATTATAAATTAGGTCAGGCCATGTCCCCTGAAATGTAAACAGTGAATTAATAGATTTATAAAGTAATTGTCAATACTGACTCCTTTTAAGACAGGAATTAAAAAACAGCTAACAAAAGATAATAAATCTTTTTATGGTGCTACCTAATGAGAAAAATAAAATGGTTAAGATGAAAGAAACAACTGGGGCACCTGGGTAGTTCAGCTGGTTAAGCATCTGAATCTTGATTTCGGCTCAGGTCATGGTATCACATTTTATGAGATAGAGCTCCTCACTGGGCTCTATGCTGACAGCACAGAGCCTGCTTGGGATTCTCTCTCTTTCTCTCTCTGCCCCTCCCCTGCTCTCTCTCTCAAAATAAATAAATAAACTTAAAAAAAAGATGAAAGAAACAACCTAAATATTGAAGGAGAAATATAAATAGCTTTCCTAATTGTATTTCCTAGTTTATAACTGTGTAGACATATAATAGTATTACTATAAGGGAAATAGAAGGTGGTGACTATAATTTATTTTTTCGATTTAACTGCACTAATGACAACAGGCAGATACAAAGCTAACTCTCTTGTTCTTAGTGGTTATGTGTTTCTGTACATAGGTCTACTTCAGGTTTAGTAGCTCTATCACAGTTTTTATAAGAGTTTTCAAAATTACTCACGTTATTAGTAATAAAGATCACTTAAAATTTGTAGGTCTAACTGTGAGCATATACGAATGGCATAGCGTAGGTAATATTCCATGCTCACTATAGGCCACACAATGCAAAGCACTTGACAGACATTGTTTGCTTATCCTCATAACTTTCTTATGAGGCAGTAACTCTTATTATGCACATCTTAAGAACAATGAAACGGAAACTGGAAGAGTAGGAATAACTTGTAAAAAGTCCCACAGCCGATGAGTGGTAATGCTCGAAAATGAACTTTATATGTCTTACTACAAGGTCCAGGAATTTAACCACTTCTGTAAACTACCTTAGGTATGCACCTCGACCCCAAGGAACAGAGTACTCTTTTTACACGACTGTCTAGTTTGATAGAGGGCATTTAGGCTCAGTGGATAGGGGTGACATGTTACTAAACACAAATCCCCATTCACAATTAAATTTGGACCTAAGTTCTATACAGATTAAACCAGGCCTATTCCATACTAATCTATGGATTCTCTCAAATCCTATGATTCCTATGGATTCTCTTCTCAAAAAAGGACTATGGAAAAAACATGATGCTAATATACACTAGAAGTCTTCCTATCCTATACTGATAGCAACTAGTTAGCAGTTGATCAGTTTAAAAACCTTTTGGAAGAAGTGGGGAAAAGACAAAAAATGATATATGTATGAAACTCTTTAACTTAAAATATAAATGTACATTTATTCACCAAACTTCTGATATAAAGCCAAAGCCTTTCTGTTTGAATATGAATTCCAATTTGTCTTTCTGGATAAACTATTGTAAAATGCAGAGTCTATTCATTTTCTTTAAAAAAAAATTTTTTTTAATGTTTGTTTATTTTTGAGAGAGACAGAGACAAAACTTGAGCGGGGTGGGGCAGAGACAGAAGGAGACTCCCTGGAGCCGAAGCAGGCTCCAGGCTCCGAGCTGTCAGCACAGAGACCGATGCGGGGCTCGAACCCACAAACCACAAGATCGTGACCTGAGCTGAAGTCAGACGCCCAACCGACGGAGCCACCTAGATGCCCGTCTTTAAAATAAAACAAATTTAGACAACCTAAGTATAGATAGATTTTTAAAATGTTTTTAACTGAATAAATTTGGCATGTAACACTGTATGAATTTAAAGTATATAGCATGTTGCTTTGATATATTTCTATATAATAAAATCCTGATACAGCAATATTTATCACATAATTATAAATCATTGTTGATATTCATTATATTGTAATTAGATTTCTATGGCTTATTTACTACTCATCACAAGTTTGTACCCTTAAAAACCGTCAATCTTATCCCCCTCAGTGTTTTTATCCTAATTCATTACAGCTTTTTTAAAAATCGAATTACCTTTGTTGACATTTTAATTGATTTTTTCCAAAATTTTTAACATAGTTTTCCTAAAACGTTACCATTACAAATGCCCTCTTTGTTGCATTCATATTTCATTAGCTAATATATAAAAATTTAGTTATAATATCATTAATTTAACTGCCTTTAAGTAAGCGCATGCCACCATAAGGTAACAGAAGTAACTGGGTAAGTAAGAAGGTGGCCAACTGCCTGTAATATCCACCTCATCCTAACAACAGTCAGTAGGTGTCTAAAGGGGAATGGAGAACATTAATTAATCCTGCAAGTAGTTAAGGGAAGGTCAGTTAAGAAAGCTTCTACTGTTACTAGTAGAGCTAAGCCATCCTGCCTAGGGCAGTTACATGCAGAACGCAGATAATGTAAGATTGGATTCAGAAGTCTAACTGAATATCTTCAGATATCAAGATGCCTGCAAAGTGCCAATTATCAAGATTTATATCTGCAAATAAAACACAGAGTATAAAATCCTGCCAATCCACTATGGGAACTGATAAGAGCCAGTGTCCATAATTAAAAAAACAGTGATGACCTAAACAGTGATGGGGTACCACATTAAAGCATGAAGAGATTTCCATAAAAGGGAGTTATCTGATGTTATGACTACAATTTTTTAAAGTTTTTATTTAAATACCAGTCAAGACACAGTGCGGTATTAGCTTCACATGTACAACTTAGTGATTCAACATCTCCATATAATACCTGGTACTTTACTGACTACATTCTTAACAATAAACTATTGGAGAATTAAAATGTCAAAAGCAATACTAAAAATATAAAACAAAACTACTTCAGATAGATTAACATTGACCAAAAAAAAAAAAAAAAAAAAAAAAAAAAGTCTTTTCAAAACCCAAGGCATAACTTGGGAAAAATTATATAATTAAAATTAGAATAAAATTAAAATTAAGTTAGAAGTAGAAGAGGTAGTTCCTAATTTAAATAATCTAAGCTGGGGGCACATGAATGGTTCAGTCGGTTAAGTGTCTAACTATGGCTCAGGTCATGATCTCATGGTTTGTGAGTTCAGCCCTGCGTCAGGCTCTGTGCTGATAGCTGGTAGCCTGGAGCTTGCTTCAGATTCGATGTCTCCCTCTCTCTCTGCCCCTCCCCTGTTCATGCTCTGTCTCTCTCTCTCTCTCAAAATAAATAAACATAAAAAAATAAAATAATCTAAGCTAAATAGTCTAGATATTAAAATAGCTACAAAAACTGTTCCTTTAGGCAATGACTTATCCCCAGAAAGAGGAAGAGTAGAAAACACTAGACATTTGGGTACAATAAAAAGAATTCCCCAACACAATAGAGAAAACCTAGGTGTGGGTACAAGAAAATAATGGTAATTTTTAATCTCAGTTTTGCCAAACTAAATCTGACCTTTTCCGGTACTTAAAAAGGAGAGACATAGAACCACAGTATGCCCCTAGCCTTGAGCTTAGGTAAGCTGACCTCATACATCAGAGCAACTTTTCAGTAAGAAATTCTTAAACCAAGTCAAAATTGGCATAAAGCTATTTCTTCCTCTTCTAGGCACTATAATATTTTCAGAGATTCTTGAGCCTCAGAGAGGGGAGAAGGAGCCTGATTTGCCATACTTAATTCTAGCCTCAGTTTAAAAGTGTTTAATAAGTCTGATCAATAAATAAAATGGCGAGTCAGGCATTTTCAAGACTTCACTTCAATAAAATCTTAGTGAACAGAATATTTAATATTATACACAGGTTATCTGCTTTGGCCGGCTTAGCTGAATTCAAGCTAGTATTACTGAAGTCCTAGGTAAGCTCAGAATGTTCCACTGATTTATTCAACAAATGTTTATTGAACATCTACTATGTTCCAGGCACTGTGCTAACAACTGGTAATATAATAATAAACGGGATAAATATGGTTTCTGCCTTGTAAGGAGACAAGACCTACATCACACACATACTAAATCACAATAAAAGTTAACAACAACTGGACAATTATGATCTGAAACCATTCAAAGTATTTTACTCATTTAATCCTCACAACAACTGTATGAAGTAGATACTATTATTACCTGTTTTTTTACAGATGAGGAAGCTGAGGCACAGAGAGGTTAAATTACTTGCCCAAGGGCACAGAACTAGTAAGTGTCATTCAGGATTCAAATCCAGGCAGTCTAGTTACAGAGTCCACACACTATGTTATACAGCCATTTATGCTAACCAACACTGCTAAATAATTAAAAACTTATATTTGTAACAAATGCTAACATGAAAAGCCCACTCTGCACTGAATGCATAATTTTGCCGTAATTCTAAGCTTCTCATTATATAATTATAATATGACAATATACTTGTTTATTCATATTGTCGGGGAAGGGGATTCTTTTAAACAAGGTAAAGGAAATTATACACTTATGGATTGTTTTAGTTCGACTGTGAAACCAATTTCTACTGGAAGTAACACAAATTCACACTGAAATACTTGGAACATTAATGATTACTGTAACAGTGTTCCAGAGAAAAGTCCACACTAGTACCCACCGCTATTGACTGCAAGATGTTTTCTAAATCTAGGCATGCTTTAAACATTCTGATCAGAGCTTTAATTACTCTCTGCTCACTTTAATAACTTAACCTAACAAGAAAAAGTAAAGACACTTTCCCTTATCACCAAAGGAAAAACAGGAAAAGTAAAGATAGGTACAGGAAGAAATAAACAGGGTGTTGCAATAGCCAGTAAGTGACATTGTCATCAATTATTATTATTATTCAGTAACTTACCATGAACCATATGGTAAGTTTTCACAATGCTGTTGTGAAAGCAATTTGCCCGTAAAAACACATCTAATCCTGACAAACCCTGCGGGAACTGTTCTACTTATTTCACAGATGAAGAAACTGAAACACAGAGAGGTTACAGAACATACCCAATATCACAAAGCTCGTAGGTGGTAGAATATGAACTACTACATCATATTGCAGGAATTAATGTAAGATAGTCATCTTGCTTTAGGGATAACTTAAATTATGTTAAAATAAAAATGGGAAATTTATTGGGATGATGTTAAATGAAGAGAAACTTATTTTATCTTCAAACGTCTTGAAGAGTCCTATTTCTAACTATATATTACAGACACAGAAAACCAACTGAACTCCAAGAAGTGTACTTGGCTGTGGATAACTCGCTAGGTGCTTCCTTCTCCCCTCTCTACTCTCACCTGCTTCAGGTGGCCTCTCTCCCTTTCTCCTCTTTAAAGAAATAGAATACTGTTTGCCTAATGTAGATCACTGCAGCTAAGAGACTGGACTAAGGCTCTGGAAAACCAAAAGCACAATCACTTAACAACAATAGATTCATGGTCCCGTATGAATTCATATTCCTGACTTCTAAGCGAATGAAAATGGTGATTAAGTATTCTCTAAAACCCCTGCAAACTTTGGCTTCCATAACAGTTTTACCACCTTGGTTCTCCCAGTATCTTTCAGACTCTCCCTTAATTCATCTCACCCTTCTTTTGCCATGGGTTTTCCCCTTTCACTCCCTTAAATGGATATTCCTTAAGATTTTCTTCTTCACCCCTGAGAGGAGGTACAGAAGTTAGAGAAAGACCTAAGTTGGAATCCTGATCTCTTATGCTTAAATTGCTTACTGGTTAACCTGATTAGGTCTTGCTTTCTTCATCTGTAAGATCAGAGCCATAAAAATTTAAACTGCCACTGAAAAAATCAAGTGAATTAAAGTGAAATGCCTGTTAAATGCTCATGAAGTACTCATTTCCCACCTGTTCTGTTTATGTGTTCTCTCATTTTCAAGAAATTTTTACCTACTCTTAAAGTATAACTTACACATTTATATCTTAAAATCTTACTTCTTTTTCAAGTGTTGCAACCACATTTCTACTCTGATACCTTGTTACCACCTCAAACTCACTCCCGGTGCCTCAAAACCAGTTGCCTTAATCTCTCTGTTCCTATTAATGAGAACATCAAGTCTCATTCTTAAAGTCTTGGCATCATCTTTGACAGATCTTCCATATTCCTGGATCCTGTAACTGGCCAGTCACCAATTTTCTTATTCCTTAAAACCTTCCTCTCCATATACCTTTTCCATGGCTACCGTCTTAGCTTACCATTGCCCCAAAAACCTCCCCAATCCGGTCCTGGTATTCACTTCCACAGCATCCTCTGTGAAACCTCTGTTCCAGACAAACTAATGTTATTTACCAGGTGAATGTGTCCTGTATACTCTTGCTTCAAGTTTTACTCAAGTCACTTTATCACTCCACTTTCTGATCCACATGATAAGCTTTCCTCCCTTTAAAAAATAATATGATTCTTTAAAATTAAAGCAGACTTTGGGTGGGGGTATTTGAGTTAAAATGTAGCTTTTCCATAATCTTCTGCAGTGCCAAAACGATTGCTGCCAAGCTTTGTTCTGTACGGTCACCCACTCTTCTTTCCTTCTAAATGACATAACTTCCTTTAGTCATTTATGTCCCTAAGTGTGCTCCTTGGAATACTTGTCATGATTTTGTGGGAGCTGTGTAAGAAAAAAGGGGTCTGTTGGCAAATTAAGTTTTAGAGGTGCTAGATTAAACAGTTAAAATAGGTTCCTTTATTGCAGGACTTCTCATAGCTTTAAAAATGATAAACTATTAGTTTCTCCATTATCATTTTTCTTTATTTCTTACTTGAAGGTATTCCTTTCTCATCTCACTACAGCTTGACCAGCTCCATCTCACTACTCACTCTTTTGAACTGAGTAAGTTTTCAGCTTTAACCAGATTCATTTTTCATCCCTACCTATTGATTCTCAATCTATTTCTTCAGGGAAATACATGCCTCTTATGTCAGGATCTTCATTTCCTAAAAATGATATCCAGACCAAGAGATCTAAGTGGTATGTCTTACATTTAGAAATTCATAGAGATAGGTAGCAATATGCTGGGGTATGCATGTTAATAGGAGAAAATAAGACATATTTTCCTGAAGAAGGAATTTTACTCAAAGATTTTTTTTTTTTGGAAAACATGTTTTATGATTAAAAAATGTAGAATGTATCGCTTCTCGGCCTTTTGGCTAAGATCAAGTGTAAAAAATGTAGAATGTAGATTATTTTAAAAGAAAAATATGAGACTATCAGGAAATTTCCACATTTGCTTTTGGAAGCAACTTTAGGCTACATCCCACACACCTCTGGTATGCATTCAAATTCCTCTGTCCTAAAGGTACTCCCAAGGAAAAGTCCAAGAACCACCAAAGTAGGTCAGTGGAGAGGACGGGTAGAGAAGAGCATTACTCAGAAAATGTTTGCTTTGTGCTAAGTCCTATACTAAATCCTTTACTATATTGTCTTTCTTACTGCCTATAATGACATTGCGAAAAGGCATTATTTCATTAAATTTATAAAAGGGAAGCTTCAGAGAGGTTGACATGCCCTAAGCTGCAACACTTACAAATGGTTAAAATGTTTTACTATACATATAATGTTAGAGTGATAAAGAAAACACAATTATCATGGAAATATTATGACTGATTCCCATGAGAAAAAAATAACTAGGAATCATTCTTTTAAAATAATTTATCACCAACGTGAGATTTTAAGTTTTAATGTAGATCCTGACATAAATGAAGCACCTGTTTCCTTGTAAAACATTATTTGTGGTACTAATGAATTTCTAGATATTCACAAGTGTTATTAGAATGACATGTGTAAGTTTTAGTTAATGGCAACTAGGGAGGACTCTTAAGCCTCTTGTAAGCTTTATACATTATTTCCTAGTACATTTCCTCCCAAATAAAAGCAGTATCTACTACCAATTAAGACTTTAGCCAGTTATCTGTTATATGAATAATACTGAAAAGACCTTAAAGGATTTCAAAAAGTAAACCAAAGATTTTTAAAATGAGGGGTTAAACTATAAATTACATAGCATGAGGCTTAATTTTTTTCATAGAATGCTGCTAGTTAAATCTATAATTTGAATCTTTATATACTGAAAAAAACCAGATGGCTCTCACTTAAAAAAAACTTAGTATACGATAATACAGATTCACCAAATTAACCTACTGCAGAATCTCTCAAAATAGGGAGCTTCGTGGGCAGATTTTAATTTAGACAATTTATAAACAAACAAACATGTTTATATGCAATCTTTCAGGAATATATCCACTGGGCAAGGCCCCAAACAGAAAAAAAATCACAGGATATGCTAAGGAAGATTACAATAAATGAATATTAAAAATACTATCCTTATTAAAAAGTGCCCAAATTAGTCGCTGTTACGATTAATAAGAATTATGGTTTCAGGGATAATGGGACACAAAATCATTTGTATATATATGTTTGTGGGGATAAACTAGTCATAAAAGAGTGTCAGCTTGCAACATACACAGTTACTAACTAGACACAAAATTTAAAATTCCTATCTTCTTACACGACAATGGGTAAAATGTGAATATTCAATTCACTTAATCTATTAAATATATGCTTTCAAATAAAAGTAAAACCCTTTTATTAAAGACAGATATGACAGTACATGTAAATGATTAGTACCTTCATTATTCTTTAATATATTAATTCTCCCTATTTCTTAAGTGCTGGGCAAAGTCAAATGTATAGACCTATAGGCAAAAATCTCAAAAATGGAAGAAGGATTATAATTAAAATGTAGTAACAACAAAGAAACAAAATCTCCCCCCACCCTCGCATTGTGCAAATTAAAGGAACCCAGTTATGTCCCTAAAATATATCTTCTCTGAACAACATGCATTTAAGAAGATCAATTAAGGAAGATAACTAACTAAAAGTATAAGCCCAGATGAAATGCCTTTTTCTTTTGTGAAGTGGCTGAAGATCAGTCTAAATATTCTAATTTTGAAAAACCAAAGTTCCTACTTTTAGTACATTTCTAAGTTACCATGGCTAGCTGAAGAACTAAAAAGAGAAAATAATTAAGAACCAGAAAACAAGAGTCTTGTGAGAAAATTCAATCTAAAAATTCAATTTGCCTTAAATTGATAATTACTAACTGGTCTAAAAATACAAGAATGATAAATAATTTACCTTTCTCAATTGGAAAAACAGACACTATAAATAAAATAACAGCAATAATGTCAAGTTTAAAAAAAATCCTTACACTGTACAAGAACATCCGTTCGTAAGCATTCTGATAATGAAATAAGCAGGCTTAAACAATTCTAGGTTCCCATACTGTCACGTTTTAAAAATGTATTTTACTTATAAGTATATTGCAATAAGAAGTAGAAATCTATGCTAGAATCACAATCTAACAAAAAAAAGCAACTTGACCATCACATTTACATTAAAAAATTAGTATCTTTCTTCACAATGAAATATTATTTTTAAAATATGAAAACTATTTTAACAGATTCATTCCCACACAGAATAAAAGAACACACAATTAAAAAATAAATGTGCCTAATGACATTTCTTAATGGCTTCCTATAAACTAAGTGTCAAATTCTCTTAGGTTGCGTTTCTTTTCCTACAAAGCTCAAAGTAGGCCTTACAGCTCAGAAATCCATGTAACACACAAATACTCTACTCATCATACTCACAGGCTTTAGTTTTTCTTCCTCATTAGTCAATACCATATAGCTTTTTCTCCTGCAAACCTGAAAGGCTTCTTCTTACTCACTGGTCATGCTGTTATCAGATCTGACATATCCGTGATGACCCACACTTTAATCTTCCCCAGCCAGTTCTTCACACTGCCCAGAACTTACTGCGCGTTACAGGTGATACTTCTTACAGCAGATGTTGATTATGGTCCCAAAGCACAAGTGATGCTCCCAAAGGAGCTTAGAACCCCTAACAACATCACCTGCTTCTTTTTATATCCAGAGATGCAATGTGATACTTGTTTTGAACAGCTAATGATTTCAAGAAAGATTACAGATGAGTTCTTTTCATTAGATCGCCTGACAGAAGCTTATCCTTTCAGAATACTGCAGCAGAGATAGACTGTATGATTCCCTTAGGAGAAAAAGAAATGCTTTTATGTAATTTTTCCTCTGTGGCGCAGTTTAGTTTACCCTCCTGGTAGAGCAAACTGCTGGAAGGACTGGTTCTTAGGTTTCTAATGGCGCAGCATTAACATAGTGAATGATTCACGGATGTTCTTAACATTCAGGAGTAACACGGAGGGCTAGCAATGCAGCCCAGGTCCAGAGCTGATGAATGGTGCAGTGCTGCTGTTGTCATAGCAACCGAGAAGAAAAAAGCAGCACCATATAAGGAGCTGTGACATGGATTCTGGGAACAATTTATATTAAAAAGCTGTAAGCTCCTCGTGCCTTAAAGCTATAAACTCCTCCTCCTCAGAGTTCACTGTTCTGAATTCCTAAATCAGCTGTGTGAATAGATATTACAAAATACAGTAACTAAGTAGACACTAACAAAACAACCACATCCTGAGGTAACGAAAAAGATTAATAACACTTTAGCAAGCTAATATGTGCCTGTGGTATCTTCATAATTTATTGGGTTAAATGGAAAAATTAAGACAGTGATAAGTAAAGAACTGTCAAGAATGTGATAGCAGAAAATTTATTTTTAAACAGAGATATTAAAAAACTGATTAAATGTCTTTCATTCAGAGGGTAAGTTTCAGATACACCAAAACTAGAGAACCATCAACTGACTGATATAGTAGCAACGGTATCATTTTCAAAGACAGGCAAACCACCTCCTGTATTCCTTCTAGAAGCATAAAGATTCAAAAGACACTAACTTCCCTGAAAATGCCCGTAGCCTTTACTTATGATCCAGGAAATTCCTTGTGTCACTCACTGGAGAGACAGGGTTACTGTTCCATTCTATGCTTCTGAAGGCCTTCCCCTATGAGGCCTGGAGAACCTTTCTCATCAGTTTTTCCTTGCCTTCCAGGAATCCAGAAGAGTTCCTTCCCTTCCAGTGGACAGCAGGACAGTGTCAAAAAAGAAACACAGGAGAAGAGAGAACTAGGGACAGTGTCAGTGCATGAATTGAGCAGTGGCAATGGTACTCCCTCTGCAGTACTCTAGATGGCTCTGAGCCAACTTTCAGTAGGCTTCTGGAACATGAGCCACTGGTGCTATCCATCTATTTAGATAGGGGAATTCTACATGCAAGGGTTCTGTATCATAGTGATGTATGCTTCTCTCCTAGCACTGCATATATAATGAAATGTTCAGATACAAAATAAAGCAAAACAATTAGGTAAATCACTTATTACATTGTTCTCTTATGTGGGCAGTATTGCCACTGTAATAATTCTGGTATAATTATATATTTGTTAGTTATAGATTTATGATGTGTTCATCTTCATAAATGATGATAACCTCAGTGAAATGTAAATGAAAAGGACTACAGTTTAATAGAAAGGACACACACTTGACTAGTGTTCTGATTGTAGTTGTAATAATGCTTAGTTGCTTGGTAAGTCCTTAATTCCAATCCTCAAACTCATCAGCAGTACAATTTGAGTAATAACATATTTTCTACTTCTTTCTAAAGCAATGGTAGAAATAAAATAATGTAATGTAAAGCCTTGAAATTCTAAAAATCTGTTATCTTATTTAAAAATACCTAATTAAGCAAAACAGTGAAGATAAAATAGAAAATAGATTTCTACAGAAGTCAATAGGCAGAAAATGGCCAGAAAGAGTAAATATATTTCTGGCTAGTTTTCATGTTTGATTGAATATCTGGTCTCACCACACTGTACATATTTGTTGCAAGGAGTCATTTCATTTTAAAATTACAGTAAACATGGGGTACCTACTTTACAGTTGGTTGAGCATCTGACTCTTGATTTTGGCTCAGGTCATGATCCCAGGATCAAGGGATTGAGCTCTACATCAGGCTCCATGTTGAGCATGGAGACTGCTTAAGATTCTCTCTCTCTCTTCCTCTGCCCCTCTACCCCCCCTTGCGCTCTAAAACTTAAAAAATAAAAAATAAAAATAAATAGAATTACAGAGATACTAAATAGTAAACAGAAATGCTGTGGACTAATGTTAAAGGATTATTTAAGATAATCATGTAAAAGTAATTCCACCGTCCCTACATGACTAATAATAATTGTCTTAAGAAAATTATAAGTTGGAGATAAAGTAGTATAAGTAATTTCTATAGAATGACAACACTAAAGAACATGCAAAGTGAGAAACTTGTTTCAAATGACTTTTAATTACTTTCACCTCACCTAACTAGAAAACTATAGGTCAAACCTAAAAGTAAGCATTTATGTTAGATTTGAAAATTCCACAGAGAGCATACCTCAGTTCTGTCTAACCCTTCTCTCTAGTAAAGTTTTAAAATCAAATATTGTCTTGGCACAATGGTTACTTTTGAGGGAAATTCTCTTTACTTGTTACTTTTAGAATACCAAGAACTCAATACCTTTAGGAAAAAGAGGGCAGGTTCACATCTGTCCCAAATCAAGTTGAGCTGATCCATGCATTAGATGGATTCCAGAATAATTATGTTTAAAAAATGCAAACTTTGACAAATAATCATTTTTCCACTGACATTCATTTTAATGTTGCTAATGCTCTGTATTAGCTAATCAGCAAGAGGATATAGTTGAGGTACTTTAAAAGACAAAATATATAGGTTCTGTTTTTGTAAAAATGGGCTTAATTGATGGTACAAGTAGAGAGAGATTTAAGGGGCTAAAGCTATTTCATTGGCTACTAATTTTTAACTCCCTTGTGCTGAATTTAGGTAAACCATTCTAAAACTTACAGAATTTTCTATTGTTTTTATTTTTATTCTTTCTCCAATCTTCCCCCTGTATAAGCTTTCTCTAAGAAGTAATCATCAGAATTAAACTTCACAGTGTTTAAAGGTAGGGTAATACTTATGAAGAGGTGAATACACGAAATTACTATTTTCACAGAAGTAAGAACGTATCCATCCTTCTTGTTACAGCAATTCAAGTTTTGGCCAGATTTCTAATGTGGAGTTTTTCCTTTACTAGGAATTGCTAATGCTCCAGATTATAACTTCAATTTGCAACAGTAAAATTGTGACTAAGAGAAGAGAAAGTAATACATTCCTAAATATCATATAATGTGGCCTCTACACATAAGACAACTATTCATCTGGTGGTCAAAAGGAGAGTAAGATAAGCTGGCAGGTTGGACATATGAAAAGCAATATTTACTTGATGAATGCATAAATGATATTTAAAGGATTTCTGAGGATAATTTTCATTATACACAGTTTTTACTTGATATGTTGACTTTATTACCTAATCCCTGAAAAAATTTCCCAAATGTGGGATGCTACTTCTAAATTATATTCTCAACATTTTAAAAGGATCATTAAGCTTGCAGGTGGCTCTTTCAGGATTTTTTTTATTGATAAATAGAACACAAAAGAGCATATTGAGCTACAAGATATACATATCAAATCTCCTTCCTCTCACTTTACTTAATTCATTAAATGAATGTGAATTTATGAAATTCACTAAATGATACAGATGTATACATAACTTTTAAAAAATATAATCACTTTAGAAGCCAGAAATACAGACTTTAACCTAGAAAGGGAGAGAAAATCTAGATGCTGAACCAACACTGGTACATATGAGAACATTGTTCATTATGTTGTCTAAACAAAACAAACCATTCATACACGTAGACAATTCCAAAATGATCGTATCTCTATTTTTAATGCAGCCAGTGACATGAAAGAATAAATGACAAGATGATGTATTTATAATAAAGAAAACGTCCTCTGGAACATTCTGCCCTCTGGTGTTTAAAATGTTCATTAGAGAGGGAGCATTCTGTCATGCCAATGCCACATGTTTATTACTTTTGGCTGGCTGAATGCATCAATTTGGGCACATAATTTTCTATAATAAGAAAAATATGGTTTAGCATTATAATAAGTCCTGTTATTATAATGGGAATATATACTCTGTGCTAAGCTTTCTATTATCCCATACTATCATTTACTTCCTGTTTGGAGAGTCACTAAGAGGATTTCTTTTGAATCATGGATATTGACTTATATGCCTTTCATGATGCTTTGTGACTGAGCAGTATTCCTGATGACCGATACTATTTAATTCTTACATTCAACACTTGACACTTTTAAACCTGCTTACATTCCACAGGAAGTAGGCAGAAAAGCAAGCAAAGAGATAGAGCCAATTAAGCATAAACATAGCCTTTCTAGGAACTATGGCATAAAATTGTTGTGAGTTTTCTGGGGAAGATCACAGGAGGCATGGACAAAGGAGTTTGTTTTTTTTTTTTTTTTCCCTGTAACCTCCATGGTATTTGCCATGTTTTAAAGTGACGTCTGGGGTTCCTGGCTGGCTCAGTCAGAAAAGTGTGCAACTCTGTATCTCAGGGTTGTCAGTTTGAAAACCATGTTGGGTATAGAGATTACTTAAAAATCGTAAAAGAAAAAAAGAGGAAAATGATACATAACTCTTAGAACCACCACACGGCAGCTAAAAAGGGTATCAGAGATTATTAACCAAATGATTGTCAACTTTCCACCTGTTAGGATTCTTTTACTATTTTCTCCAATTATATACACTGAACATTTTGAAAGATTTAATGTACCAAAATTTTTATTTATTAATTTAAACAAAGATATACTATTAACTGAAGTTTCAAATAAATGTGAATTGACCACAGTAAGATGATATAATTTCATTCAAAGGAAATTAAGCTAGCCAATGTAATATTATGACAAATAAATGTATATTTTCTTTGAGGCATTTTTAAATATTGAGGATTGTATCCACGATATGGTATTGAATGCTACAGAGCTTAATGATGGTAAGAATAATAATATTTAAAAAGTAACTGTCAAATCATACTTACATTTTATATCAGTAAGTGCTAGGCACATTAGAGAAACTGCAAACATTTCTGTACCACCCTCAGTCCTAAGGTTTTATTATTCTTACTGTACATTTACAGAAAAATAGGCTCAAAAAGAGTTAATCTATCCAGATATACAGCTTACAAATTAACGAGTGTGGAATTTTAACCTGGTTCTTTGTCCAAGAGCCTAGCTCTTGACCAATATGGCACTATCAGTTCTTTTGGGCCCAGAATTCTGAGCCTTAATTCTGCCACATTACAGATTTATCTAAATCTTCATTCCATAAATATCTGCCAAAAATTACTTTATGATGTGTTGTCCTTGTTAAACATCTTTCTTGATGTTGACCACCTGCCCTCTTAGAACTTTGCCTGTCATCTGCTCCTAGATTCCCTTTCCTTGGATTGATAGGTTCCACCTCCTTCCTGTGACACACAATTACCTATAGCTGATCATCCTAATATTTAGGGTCTGTTTAGGCCTCCACTTAGTGATTGCTACCAGACTGCATCTTACTAAATTGCCTTCTCCACCCCAGATCCTAGGTGTCCCTGGTTTAGTGGGCCACCACTCTAACAGGAATACTGATCAACTCTACACTTCACAGTTTAGGGAAGCAGATTTCTTAGAAAAAAAAAAAAAAAGCAGAGAATAGAACAGAAGCTATGAGCCACTGATGAGTAATTCTAAGAGGGAATACAGATTGAGAGTATAGGCTAAAAATTAATAAGTAATTTATATATTCACAAATGTATGTAAAATATAAAGAAAGAAACATGGCCATAGTAGGAATTTTCTGATAAAGACAGATCTGTGTCCAAAAAAGAAATACACAGAGAGAGGACATAATCAAAGATGAAGAGTGGAAAACCCTTCAATTATATTGTCAAGGAAGAATAGAACCCAAGCTGAGAAGAGCTGTTTCTAAGACAGTACAAAGGATTGTTGGGATATTTTTAGAATAAAAAGATGGACAAGGGAAAGCCAGATCCAGCGCATGAGAAAGATAACAAATGATTTTGTTATAAGCTTCCACTTATGAATCAGCTGCTATGACCTAAACTCTATGTTCTTGACATACATAATATCTTCTCCAATCCATACAATACTCTGTGAGGCAGAAATAATAAAAATGATAATAGTAATACAGATAAGCAAACATGCTCAGAGTAGGTAAGTGACTTGATCAAGTCATACAGCTAGTAAGTGGCAGAGTCAGGGCTTGAACGCAAGTATAATGGACTCCACAAAGTTTGCCATGCTTAACAACATCCAGCCTCCAACCAAGAGACATAGAACAATTACTCAACCCTTAATTTCCTTTAATCTTCTCCATAAATGAAAATATATTTAAACTAAAAAAGGTAGAAAAAATATTGCTAAGAATTAATGAAATCTAAGTTATGAGTTAAAAAACATTCAAAACACAGGCCCACACAACTGACATTTGGTTTCTAAAAGAACACAAGAATAGGAACATCAAATTACTACTAGCAGTCTTTGCAAAATCATACAGGAAATTAGGAGGACTACAGGACTAGACAGTGGCAAAATACAGATATGAACTAGTTGATATAAAATTTTTAAAAAGGGAAAAACACTAAGACTCAATAAGGGGTCAGAAGGAAAAGTAATTCCAAAATAATGTCATGTCTATTTTGATAGAAAAAAAGGAAATAACACAGAGGTAGGCCCATCTTGATATTGGAAAGGTCTTAAATGAAGTTCCTTAAGCGAGAGAAAAGGAGATCTGATGGTAGTTTTCTGGGATATAAAGGACTGCCATGGGAAAGAGAGGTTCATTTATGTCATACAGCTAAAAGGCAGCACTAGGAGTAATGGGTGGGAACAAAAGAAGGGCAGATTTCCACCCACGTAAATTAGAATACTGACAGTTAAAACTCTTCAACAATGAATAGGAATGCAACAAAGCAGAAAGCTTGTCCTCCTTGAAAGTTTTCACAACAGAAGCTGTTGACTATCCACTTAAATTTCTCTGAAAACTAAATTTGCTCACACGTGTAAAGTGCTTAATATTGTCTGGAACATAGGAAGAGCTAAATAAACATTATCTATTATTACTATTATCATTACTTAAACGTTTAGCAAAACTTGCCTGCAAAATCATCTGTGCCTGCTGACTCTTAGGGATCTTTGATTTCTATGGTAACGGGGCTAGTCATATTTTTATGTTTGTTTGAGTCAATTTTACAGTTTGTTTTCTTCCACATCCTCTGGTTGTTTTTTTTTAAGGTGTGCTTTTAATTATTATTTTTTTAAAGTAATCTCTGTGACCAGTGTGAGGCTAGAACTCACAACCCTGAGGATGGAGAGTCAAATGTTCTACTGAATGAGCCAGCCAGGCAACCTCATTTCCTCTAGTTTTTTTAAGTTGTTTTGCCATAAAGCTCAATACTATAATCTCTTATAATAAGAAAACATTATCAGTGACTATTTCGTTTCATTTTTTTTAAGTTTATTTATTTATTTTTGAGAAAGAGAGAGAGAGAAAGTGGAGTGGGAGGAGCGGGAGAGAGAGAATTCCAAGCAGGTTCCGTGTTCATTGTGTCGAGCCCGACTGGGGGCTCAAACCCACAAACTGTGAGATCATGACTTGAAATCAAGAGTCGGACGCTGCGGGGCACCAGGGTGGCGCAGTCGGTTAAGCATCGGACTTTGGCTCATGTCATGGTCTCATGGTTCGTGAGTTTGAGCCCCGCATTGGGCTGTCTGCTGTCAGCACTGCACCCACATCAGATCCTCCAACCCCCTCTTTCTCTGCCCCTCCCCATGTTCTCTCAAAAATAAACATAAAAACTTAAAAAGTTGGATGCTTAACCAACTAAGCCACCCAGGTGCCCCATCATTTATTTTATGTGTGTGTTATACATATTACTTATCTCTCCTCTCTCTTTTTTACTTTGATCATTCCTTTCTAACATGTTTCTATTCTCTTAGTCTTTCCAGTAAACTTGTTTGTGTCTTCACTATCAATAATTTTTTTTTGTTTTTACTCATTTCTGCCTTTAATTTTGTTTTTGTTTTTGAGAGAAAGAGAGAGAGGAAGTGCATGTGTGCATACAGGCAGAGAGGGGCATTGGGAGAGGGAGGGAGACTCTTAAGCAGGCTCCACACCCAGCACAGAGCTGGATGTGGGGTTCGATGTCACCACCGTGAGATCACGACCAGAGTTGAAATCAAGAGCTGGACGCTTAACTGACTGAACCACCCAGGCACCGCTATTATTTCTTTTATATTTACTTGTCTTCTAACTCCTTGAGTTAATGATTAATAAAATTACTTTCAGTTTGTTTTCTAATAATAGCATTCAAGCATACATACAATATACATAAATGCACACTGGAAAAAACTAAAAATAAATCAATTATATGTATGATGTATCAATGATATGTATGATGTATCTTTCTAAAGATATAAACCATATTTTATTTCAACTCTAATAACTAAATAGAAATATCACATGATCCAGTAATTCCACTATTGGGTATTTACCCAAACGAAATGAAAACGCTAATTTAAAAAGATATATGTACCCCTATGTTCACTGCAGCATCATTTACAATGGCCGAGAAACCGAAGCAACTCAAGTGTTGCTTGAGTTGTTATTCTCAAAAAAATAAGATCTTGTCATTTACAACAACATGGATGGACCTAGAGAGTATTATGCTAAGTGAAATAAGTCAGAAAAAGACAAATATCATAGGATTTCATTGATCTGTAGAATCTAAAACACACAAAAAATGAATAAACAAACAAAAAGCAGAAGTGGACCCATAAATACGGAAAACAAACTGATGGCTGCCAAAGGGGAGGAGTAGAAGTGTGGGTAACAGTGGGTGAAGGGGAGTGGGAGATACAGGCTTCCAGTTATGGAATGAATAAGTCATAGGGATAAAAGATACAGCACAGGGAATGTAGTCAATGGTACTGTAATAATGTTGTATGGTGACAGAGGGTAGCTACTACACTTGTGACCACAGCATAACATATAGACTTGTCAAGTTACTATGCTGTATACTTCAAACTAATGTGACATTGTGTGTCAACTGTAACAACACCGAAAAAAAATCAACTATAATAATTAGAACATTCTGATAATTAAACACATCAAAAATAATATGAATTGCCAAAAATTTTATATGGTATATTGGTATCAAGAGAATTAAAGTATTGGGGTGCCTGAGTGGCTCAGCTGGTTAAGCACTGTACTTCAGCTCAGGTCATGATCTTGTGGTTTGTGAGTTCAAGCCCCATGTCAGGCTCTGTGCTGACAGCTCAGAGCTGGAATCTGCTTCAGATTCTGGTTCTCCCTATCTCTCTATGCTCTCCTGCTCCCTCGCTCTCTCTCTCTCTTTCTCTCTCTCCAAAATAAATAAACATTAAAATTTTTTTTTAAAGAATTAAAGTGTCAATATAAAAATATTATTAAATATTTAATAGAAAAAAATAAAATGTTTGGACCTATAGTTCATGAACGAAGGCAAATGTAGAAGTAGAAAAATGTTAACATCACCTTTGGGATGACTTCAAAAGGGTTACTTTTAAAGAAATTCACTTCAGCACTTATATTACCACCATCCTAATAATAAATCATTATAATATAATCACTAAAAAGAATCTGTACTGTGACAAACAGTTTAAAAGTTACTTTAATTATAAAGTAAAATCATCTACAAAACTATATTTGTGCTAATTAGATTGGTAAAATTGCATCAACTGTTAAACTATGAAATACTTCAGATCACCAATAGAGATCAATTTTTTTGTGTGCTTTCAAGTTTTTATTTAAATTCAAGTTAGTTAATGTACAGTGTAATATTAGTTTCAGGAGAAGAATTCTGTGATTCATCACCTAACATATAACACTCAGTGCTCATTCCAAGCGCCTTAATACCCATCACCCTAGAGACCAATTGTTAAGCCCCAAGCACCAGAGTAGCAGTGAGAAGTACATAAAGAATAATATAAAAGAATAAATTATCAGTTATTAGTTAACACCACTTACATTACTGAAAAGACCTATAAGAAATATTGAAAGACTTGCCGTTTAAATGCACTAAGGCATCACTGATGTATTCACACAGCTTACGAATACTCACTAAATGGGGACTTTTTTCCTGAATCTAACTCTGACTGGATGTGTCATTCATTAAAAGAGTAGAAAGTATGAAACTATTAAGCTCAAGCACAATGTGAAGACCACTATGGCAAACACTATAAGCTGGTTTACTCAACCTGTTCCAATTTGTGTTCCTATACTACTATGGCTGGAAAGCCAAAAATCTACATTTCTCAAATTGCCTTGAGTTAAGGTACAGATATATAACCTAAGTTTTTACCAGCAGGATGTGCCTATCCTCCCACGCCTTCAGTGACAAAGTAAGAGAATGCCATAAATAGAAAGTTTGCATTTTCTGGCAAACACTAAGGTCAAGACATCTGGTTCCTTTGCGGCTATTGTGATAGAGGCAGTGGTGTTCCTTTAGGATTATAGGGAGGTACGAGTTCCTGGTTGCATTCTTCAGGCTCTCCTGGAGATTCTGAAAGCTATCATAACCCTTCACTAAACATCTTTCTGTTTAGACTAGCTGGGACAACTCTGTTTTCTATGATTGAGACCCTAACAAAATAACTATTAAGATAGAAAAAGAAACTAGTGGGCCAGCTCATTAGCTTACCAATTAAATTGTACATCAAAGAAAAGAACACATACTAGGAATTTTTTACACAGATGAGGCTTACTAATAACCATTTCTCAGGAAAATTATAGAAAGATCTTCCTGGGAATTATCCTCATTTGTAGCATATGCTATAATTTTCCTAGGAAGACTCTATTTTCCTCTAGAAAATATTAGTCCTCAAATGAAAAAAAAAAAAAAACATCGTAGGAGGTAATGATCATTTCGAGAAAGATAAGTAAATGGGAAACTGAGCAAAGTTTATAAAGAAAGACTTCTTTTAATACGGTACCGAAAAAGCACAGCTCTGTTGAAAAGTATCATCATGGTTTCTTACAACCTTGCACAGACTTGGCTAAGTCAAGTTAGACCCTAAAATGTCAGTATGTGGGTCCAGAAACTCCCTTAACTCTGTAGAATCTCACCAAAATAACACATAAAAAGAACATCTTCATAAATTCCACAATCAGGTCAACAGGTTTAGAGATAGGATTTCTAAGTCCACATCATTAAGTTCAAACTATAAGGGGATGAAGAACTGTAATAGGTAAAATCAGAGAAGAGAAAACTGACAAGAAAGTCTGTGATTAAAGAAGAGAACAGAAAAACTATGATGGTTTGGACACATGGTGTAGAAGCAAACTGCTACATCTTCATTAGGTTACCAAAGATATATTATAGACTAGTTCATTTTCATGTTCATAATAACAACTCTAAGTCATAAAGAAAAGGTCAGATTAAATTCAGTATATAAGTAACTTACGCATTTTAAAAAGATGTTCTTCCAAAATGTTTTTTTTTTTTTTGTTTTTTTTTTTAGTGATCTGAAGGGATAAACTCTTAGTACTAGAATAAAACAAGTATCTAAAGTAACTCCTCAGAGTAGTGGTTCTCAAACTTCAGTGAGCAAAATAGATTGCTAAAAATAGAGTTTCTTGGGCTCCAGATTTAATGAGACAATCTGTGAAGTGAGATTGATTGGGTAAATTTGGATACTCAGGAATTTGCATTTTTCAAAGAAGCACTCCTGGTATTTATTTATTTATTTACTTATCTTTCTTTCTTTCTTTCTTTCTTTCTTTCCTTCCTTCCTTCCTTCTTTCGTTCTTTCTTCCTCACTCTCTCTCTCTCTTAAAGTTTATTTATTTATTTTGAGAGAGACACAGACAGAAAAGTTGGGGAGGGGTAGAGAGAGAGAGGGAGAGAATCCCAAGCATGCTCTGTGCTGTGAGCACAGAGCCCAACGCTGGGTTCCAACTCCCGAAACCATGAGATCATGACCTGAGCCAAAGCCAAAAGTCAGATGCTCAACTGACTGAGCTACCCACCCAGGTGCCCCACTCCCAGTATTTCTAATACAAGCAGTCTAGGGGCCACACAATGAGAAACACTGTCCATGAGATTTCACATAGGTGAAGATTTTACGATAGTATTATAGTCACAAATTTGATCTCCCTCTTTTTTTTTCCTTTCTTTCGTGTGTGAATGTGTGTGTGATGGAGAAGGTGCATAAACTTAGAAAAAAAGTACAATCCAAAAAAGTGTATAGGTATTGCACTTAAATTTTAACAGCAACTGTGTGAAGGTAAGTGTGTGAAGGAAACCAAAGACAGCATAAATTAACTAACATACTTCATATAACACAACCAGAAAGAGGTAATGCTGAGATTCAACTTAGTTTAAGAGCAAAGCCCATTTACTTCCATTATATTTGTGGTTCTTACACTTGAGGAATGGATGAGGAGGCTCGAAAGGTGGACCTCTGGGCTCTTTACACTTGTTTCAATCACACAAAATCACCACTGCTTGTGCATTTTGTTACTTGAAGCCAAACATACTAATAAACTGCTCTTCCAAGTGTCAAATTCAGTTGCTTTAATAAGGCTAATTTTTTTTTGTGTGAGAAAGTCTCCATATACACATCATCTAACCTGACAGAAACAGAACCATTTCATAAGAAAAAATGTAAATAATTTGTTATTTCGACCCTTCTCCATTAAGGAACATTGTGGCATTTTTGCAAACTTTCCCTGGTAGTGGTTGAGTAGAGGTATGGAGACAGAACAACTATATTTCAATGAAATATATATATATATATGGCAATACTACAGCTGCTATAAATAATCTTACTATAAATAAATACTACAACACTATAAACAATAGTGCCACTCTGTATGAGTGACTTCCATTCAATTATGAAAGTAATTAGAATACAGTTATTTTCTTATATACAAATTCTTAAGTTCTTATAAAACCTAAAAAACGGTTTAATTACACTGCAAATCTAGTGTGTGTAAATATTTCGAAAGAATTCTTTATTTGATCATACATGTTGATTTTTCAGATGCTCAAAATATACATACTGACAAAGACTTTCTCCTTAACTAGCCTTTGTCAGTCTCCTCTGAGCCCCCTTCCGCTGCGTCTCCTCCTTGGGCCTTATCCTTAAGCCTGCAGTCTAGTTCAGTAGCACCAAGGATCCTGGTTAGTCCACTTAGTATGAATCCCTCCACCCTCGACATATGATCACCCTGGCCCATCCAGCAAGAGTCCTTCCTATTAACCCGGTTTTAGCAAGAATCCCTTTACCCTTGATGTCTCCTTTTAGTAATTTTCTATCTATACTATCCACCTTTATCCTTGGCTATAAATCCTTAGCTTTCTTTACTGTATTTAGAATTGAGCCCAGTTCTACACTACGGTCTCTTTTCTCCATTGCAATAGTTCCTGAATAAAATCTTTTACCACATTAACTACTGTCCAGCTCTGGTTTTAACAATACTGACTGTTGATAACTGAACTTACCTAAACTGAATTAAATAACATCCCCTTGACATTCCCTACTTTTGGTCTGGAAGACAAGAGGAATACAGCAGTGGAAGTAAGGGCCCCCTCTTCTGTACTCCTGCACTGAGTAAACCCTAGAATTTACAATAGCTTGATATTTAACCCATAAAACTAGAGAATCTGAATTAGAAACAGTAATGCATTAGAAACAGTAATGAGGTCGGGACCTAGTTTAATTAGTACTATCATTCCAAAGAGCTTAAAAGTCTTCATATACATTTTCTTGTTTAACCTTAAAAAGAGAGAGAGAGAGAGAGAGAGAGAGAGAGATTGATTGATTGATTCTGGGGCTCGAGATTTAATGAGACAGAATCTGTGAAGTGAAGTTGATTAGGTAAACCTGGATACCCAGGTATGCATATTTCAAAGAAGTATTCCCAGTATTTCTAATGCAAGTGGTCTAGGGACCATACAGTGAGATACTGGGTAAGATTATTTTATCCATATGGAAAGTAAAATAGAAATATTAACATTAGCAATTACAGAGCTTAGATTACCATATAAACCTACTATATTTTTAATCTAATAAAATCACTACAATATATCTTGAATTCTAATATTTTTTCCTAAAGTTATAAGAGATTTATTCATGCTACAGAATCGTGAATACATTTCAATAAATCAGACTATGAAGACCAATGTAATCTCTATGCTCTGTATACTTTCAAATTGGCTTTTCAATAATTTTCTCGAGACTATGTTTCCATTTTATCCAAGATTATAAATGAGAAGTAACACTTATTTAACATTTATTATGTATTAAATTGTAAGTTTAAGCAATCTTATTCAATCTTCACAGGAACCCTGTATTTTTTTCTAATAATAAAATTCACTAAAATACATCTTGAGTTCCAGTGCTTCCAAAAATTGCAAGATAAGTATCATGTGAAAAATGTGTCGTAAGTACACTAAAATATATCAGGGTATGTAAACTGTTATTAAATATAAGCTCTTTTTAATGTCAAAATAGCTTTAAATCTTTTTCCCAGGATGTCTTTGTAAACAAGTCAATGATACCTTTATATCCATGATGAAAATAATATTTTGGCCATAGCTAGCATCCAAAGTAACAAGGCTGCTGCACAATCAGATGGGTTATTTTGACTTATTTACCATCTAAATAGGACTACCACACTGTCATTCCAATCTATACAGTGAATTCTTTTAAAATCAGTCCAAAAAGATTTTCCAAAAGACTATGTGACAACCCACTTGATATCAGTATTTGAAGGTCACTCCTCAGAAAAGTAAAGGGCTTACTTAAGGTAATTAAAGAAATTACTTCCAGATCACCTTCCAAAGGCTCAGAACTCATATTTAACATAACCAACAGAAAGTCACCCAAATCTCCTTTAGAATTATAATAAATGTGGCTAACATTTATTGACTACTTCTTCTTTGTCAGGTACTGTCTCATGAGCTTTATGTGTACTAACTTATCCAATTCTTTTAATAGTCCTATGAGGCAGATACAATTAGTATTCCTATTTTAGAAATAAGTACAGAGACTGAAGTACAGAGACTTTTAGCAAACTTGCACAAGGTTACAGTTAAGAAATGGCAGCCAGCGCCCATTTTGTTATACTGCCTCATGAAATTTTAGATTTTACATGTGATAAAAAAAATACAAACATTACAGAAAGGTACGCAACAAAATTTATGTCATCCCTCTACCACTTTTGGGTTACAGTCAATGTATCTCCACACCACCATAAAATGTATGCATGTGTGTATGTTTGTGTGTATGCATGTATGTGTGTGTGTCACACAAATGGATTACTATTAATGATAAATAGTAACATTTTAATTTTTTTACTATATACATGTACACATATGTACATACATACATGTTTCAAACTTGTTCAAGTTTATTTGTCAAATAAACACTCTGCAATAAAACTGCTGTGTCAAGGATTATGTGCGTTACAATTCTGACACATACTATCAAACTGCCCTACAAAAAGGTTGCAATGATTTATTACCCTACCAATAATGTGAATACTCAAAATTTAACTTTTACTAGACTTACAGTGTACATAATAGGCAAACAGTATGAATTAGGCAAGTGTTGAATGAATGAACTATTTACTGGCACTCCTAATTATTTACATTTTAAGAAGTATGCTTGAGGGGCGTTAAGATATTATGAACACAAACATCTTGGAAAGCGCCCCGGGTAAGAATCTGGAGAACTGGAGCACTTCCATTGGCACAGTAACGGGGACCAACACTGTCTCTGCACACTCCCCTCCATGCCTCCTCAGTGCACAGCCATATACAACAAAGTCAAATGAACCTTGAGGCTTTCCCAACCTTAGGTTATCTTCTGTTGCTTGGAATAAAAAAAGTCTTAATTGATATACCAAATGGGTTCTAATGTACACCTGAGTGAAGGACTAAGCTAAATACATTAGGAGTACAAAGGTTCTATGATAAAAATGATAGGAAAAGGTTAGTTATTCCTTCATTATATCTTACAAGATAAAACAAAGATTCTTTTCACCACTGTATTAACTTATTAGAAGTGAAAGATCTATTTAAAGATCAGGAAAACACACACAAGGTTAGTGAACATGGCATACTCTAGTCCCTCATACACCACTCTTTACGCATTTGCCAACAATATCTGATTAAAAGGTAAATCAGATCACATTACTTCTCATTCCAGCTCTTCTCAAAAGTTGGTTTCCTTACCATGACCTAAAGACTCTGGTTTCTGCCTACCTCTTCAACTATCTTCTACCACTGTCCCCTCTGACTTATTCTGAAACCATTCTTGCCTTCTTCCCATTCTTTGAACATACCAATGCTGCTTTCTGCTTTAGGACTTTTGTTCTGGCTGTCCCCTCTGCCCAGAAGGCTCTGACCCCAGACCTTCCCATGAGCAGCTTCGTTTTGTTATCCACACCTCTCTTCAAATAGCTCTTCTTCTGACTCTCCTTGACCACTCCACAGAAAGAAACCCTACCCCCACTCCAGTCTCCCTCTATCCCATTTTATGACCCTCTTATTACTTGTCACTATCTATAATTTTTCACCACTGTATCGAGTAGTGCTTGGCATTTCTCACCACTGTATCGAGTAGTGCTTGGCATTTTATGAGTCCTAAACAAATATTTGCTGAATGATTAGGTGAAAAGCACAGAAAAATAATATGCAAACTACTTTGACTATAGCAAAGCCAGGGTAACAAATATTGGAAAATCAAAAAGAAAACAGAGTAAGATGACTATTCTGGCCCCACTTAGTCAGTTGGGTTGGTAATATGAATACAAGGAATATAATGGATAAATCATTAAGTGGATCGAATTAATGCATTTTGTTAAAAACCATTCTCTGGAGGCCATTTACTTATGGTCAGCAAGTCGTTCTCTATTCAACTTTCTTTTTAGTTACTCATAACAAAATATAATTAGGAAAGGAATGATAGCTCATAAATAATCTACTGACCAAGGTTTTAAATTTAAATTTCAAAGTAATTTCATTCCAGGTTAAACCAGAAACTTATCATCTGCTTTACTTGGTAGAAAATTGGCCACAGAAAAATTTTCATGGCACCCTCTTTCAGGAGACAGATTTCTTTCATTCAGAAGTTTTAAAATGCATTCTCAACCTTTAAATTCTTAGGCCTTTGACAAACTCTTCAGAAAAATAAAACTATTTGAGAGTATTCAAATACTTCAAACATTAAAAAATTAAAACTGAATAGGTCATACGTGTAATTAACCAAGTATGATTCTTGTCACTGCTTCCCTGTCTCACCTCTGATATCAGGCATGTAATTGACTTTGTTATTAAATGTATTTATCTTTTAATAAAGTTTGCTTATTTAAGTTGAAGTTTAAATTGGGACAGGAAAATGGGATAGGAAAGTGTTATCTCCGAAACATCAGGCAATTCAGTTCACTTCTGTTAGGAAACGGAATTTCTTTTGCTATCTCTTCTCATGTGTAGTAAATGAAGCACATCACTTCATAGCCATCTCATATATGGTTATTTGTATTTTCAGTTATCAGTAACACCTTAAACTGCAAGAAAAAGGGGCAATTTCTAAGCAAAGAAATTTTATTAAGGCCCATGCACCTAAAATCTATCCTATTTTTACATATCAGAAGGGAATAAGTATTTCAGTAAAATGTTACTAAACTATTTTACAGATTGTTATCTAATCAAAGTAGACTTTGATTCAGTTATTTGAAGAAGCCTAAAAAAACAGTAAACAATATAAAAGGCATGACTTATGCTTTGTGGAACTAAAGAATAAAAAATACTATTATTTTCATGAAAATTATAAACATTATAAAATTTTCATTCAAAATAGATGTAAGTCCCAAGATTCCATTTTCCCCTCTTTGTTCCTGTTTTCTTTTGAATTGTCATATGATAATCAAACCTCCCCACTGTCTAACTTAATGCCAGACACGTAAGAAGTAGTTAATGTATCTATTGGGAATGACTTAATTTCTTGCCTCTAATCACTCATAACCCATCAACTTACTAACACAAGATATATACTGATAATGTTAAACTTAAGAAAATGACCCAGGCTTGCATATTTTCACATGTAAGTATCGTCCAACAGAGTAAAATTTCTTCTCTGAAAAAGCTTAAAAGGACAAAACTTCATTTAATAAGGACACAGTTTCACACCTAATAGCTTGATCTGAATGGGTAATATGTATTTTGAGACCATATTTAAGTCAATGCAATCCACAAGTTATGAATCATGGTAAATATCCTAAGAAGTTGCAGGAATGTACAATGGAGAGGAAAATATCTAAATCAAACTTTTAGAAATAGACGTGAAATATACAGATTAGGATTTCAAACAAAAACCATGACTGAGGTACCTTTGCTGAACTCTGAAGCTCTTATTATCCTAAAATTACAATATCCCCATCTGTTAATCTGACATGAACAAGCTGATAAATGAAATCAGAACAACAGTGTGTTCTGGCAAAACTAGAAGTTTCCTGAAAGCCTAGAAAAATATGTCCACAACAGATGGATCACTTAGAAAATAAATACATCAATCTGTCAAACTGAGTACTATTCTAATTCCCTAAATTAAAATCAGTAGGAGTTCCAATTTCCAAGAGTCTGTGACATTAGGAAGGCCAAAAAGGAAAAACCTAAAGATGCACATAAACATATCTGATATGACCTAAAGTGTCCTGTTAAACATACTAAATTTAGGTAAAGTCCTTACCAGTTAACTTCTTCACAGGTTGGAGCCGAACACTGATAGACTGATGTGTGAGTAAGGGGGAGGATGGAAGAGAGCGAGACATGCCCTCCATAATCCGAATGTGCTGCATACCTTCACTCACTGGAAGTGGTGGGACGGCGTAGTCTGGCTCAAAAGCACAGTCGCTTTCTGTGGAGATGCCACCTGTTGAGATAGAAAAGGATGAACAAAGGAGCTGATAAGAAAAGATTCTTTCTTCTCTATTAAAATTGATCTTTTAAGATGATTCAGAACAGCATATACCCACATTGATTCTCACTGTGAAAAGCAAAATAAGGTATTCTCAACACCTACATTCACTTGTATACTTACTGGACACTTAACTCCAGGTGTAGCACTAGGAGATAAAACATGGGAAAAACAGCGTTCCTCTTTGTAAAGGGCTTCACTGTCTCATGAGTGATACAGTCACATGAAAAATAGTGATGGTACAATTCAGTAAGTGTTACAATTGGAGCACTTTTTTTTTCCAGTTAACTTCCTGATAAGACACATGAAAGAAAATATTCACCTGATGATATTCGCCTTGATGATCCAATATGTGCAATAGCTAGTAGGAACACTGTAATTCTATTTCTTACCCCTTCTCCAAAAAAGTATGTGAAAATACAAGTGGGTAAGGTTGACATTGTTATATGGTGATTTTTGAATCTGCCTTAGTATTTTAAAAAGATTAAGTTATTGGCTGTTCATTTCCACTTACATACTGTTGACTTCTGGTAATGGCAAATTACATACTTCAGACCAATGTTTCCTTAAGAAAAATCAGAACTATACATATGCTTTAAAATCTTCCTGAAGGCACTGAAGAGTTAATAGTATGATGAAGGATTAAAAAATAAGACTGAAGCCTGGCATTAGGGGCTACTTTTTACTTAGTGACATCTGAGAGACTAAGAAGCTACTGACAGGTTTAAAGAGCTGGAAGGACAAATATTGGAATGCAGGGGAAACCAAGATGCAGAGGGGAAGCTGGTAAAACTCCAACACTTTTGTTTGGAAGCCCAAAGGGCTATGCTCTAAGAGTAAGTAAGAACCAAAGCTAGATTGGCCTTTTACAGGAAAAAAAGCTCAGCTCCAAATGTCTACCACAAAATTAAATTAAGACAATCTTGGATTGCTAATGCCTGCCAAAAACTAACAGAAATCTTCTTAGAGGGAGAAAACATCGTCATAGGTCTCAAATTACTCCCACAGTTTTTCATATACAGTATCTGGCCCTTAATTAACAATAACAAAGAGATAAAACAATATGAAAAAAGTAAATAAGAAAGACCATTCAAAAGAAATAGTCTCACAATATGGGGCAATAGGGCACAGAATTTAAAGTAGTATACTTAACAACAAAAAGATTAAAATAGTTTGAAATAAATTTAACCAAGAAAGTGAAGGATCAGCACAATGAAAACTGTAAGACATTGATGGAAGAAACTGAAGAAGAGTAAGTGGAAAGTTATCCCAAGTTCATGGACTGAAAGAATTAATATTAGTAAAATGTCCATATGACCCAAAGCCATCCATAGGTTCAATACAATCCCTATCAAGATCCCAATAGCATTTTTTTATAGTAGTAGAAAAGAGCAATTCTAAAATTTATATGAAACCACTAAGGACCCCAAATTAGCATAGCACTTCTGAGAAAGAACAACAAAGTGAGAAGCATCACACTTCCTGATTTCATAGTATATTACAAGGTGATAGTAATCAAAACAATTTGATGCTAGCATAAAAACAGACACACAGACCAAGAGAACAGAATAGAAAGCCTAGAAATAAACCCTTGCATATATGGTCAACTAATCTTTGACAAGTGCACCAAGAATACGTAACGGGGAAATGATGGTCTCTTCAATGAATAGGGCCAGGAAAACTGAATAGTCACATGCAAAAGAATGAAATTGGATCCTTATCTTACACTGCATACAAAAATCAACTGAAAAAATGGGTTAAAGATCGAAACATAAGATAATGATACCATAAAATTCCTAGAAGAAAACATAGGAGAACAACTCCTTGAAATTGATCTTGGTGATGATTTTTTTGGATTTCATACCAAATACACAGGCAACAAAAGCAAAAATAAACAGGTGAGACTACATCAAACTACAAAGTTTCTACAGAGCAAATGAAACCATCAACAAACATGAAAAATCAATCCCTATGGAATTGGAGAAAATACTTGCAAACCATACATACTTAGGGGTTAATAGCCAAAGTATGTATGTAAGAAACTCATACTCAATAGCAAAAAACAAACAACCTAGTTATACAATGGGCAAAACACATAAATAAACATTTTCCAAAGTAATAACCAACAGGTATATGAAAAGTTGTTCAACATCACTAAATATCAAAACCGCTATGAGATATCACCTTACACCTGTCAGGACAGCTATTATCAAAAAGTCAAAAGAAAACAAGTAGTGGTAATGATAGGGAGAAAAGACATCTCTTGTACACTGTTGGTGGCAATGTAAAACTGGCACAACCATTATGTAAAACATAACTACCATATGATCTAGCAATCCTATTTCTAAGTATATATCAAAAGGTAATAAAACTATCATCCCAAAGAGATACTTGCACTCCTATGCTCATTGCAGCATTATTCACAGTAGCCATCATTTGGAAAAACCTCAATGTCTGTCAACAGATGGATGAAGAAAATGTGATTTTATACACACACACACACGCACACACGCACGCACGCACACACAGGCATGCACGCATGCACATGCATGAATGTTATTCATCCTTAAAAGAGAGGGAAATCCTGCTGCTTATAACAATATGAATGAATCTGGAAAACATTATGCTAAGTCAACTAAGCCAGACACAGAAAGACAAATACTGCATAATTTCACTTGTGTGCAGAATCTGAAAACTAAAATCAAACTCATAGTAAAGAGAGTAGAATGGTGGTTACCTAGGCTAAGGGGATGGGGAAAAAAGAGAGATATCAGTCAAGGGTACAAATTTTCAGTTATTAGATAAGTTCTGGAGATCTAATGTACACCATGATGACCATAGCTAATAATAATACACTGTACAGTTGAAATTTCCTAAGTAAGTAGATCTCAAGTGTTCTCACATACATACAAGAAGAGTAATTGTGTGAGGTGATGGATATTATCATGATAGTGGTAATGACTTCACCATGTATACACTTATTAAAATACCATATTATATACCTTAAATATACACAATTTGTACTTTGTATTTGTACAAGTACAAACCTGGGGGAAAAGAGTGGAAAATTAAAAAAACAAGCATGGTCTTACATGAAATGATGATAATGTGGTCTACACTGAGAAGTAAAATTAAATCAAGTGTTTCAAGGTTCCCAAATGTGTTATAGTTGTAATTTCATTATATGCAATTCCAACTATTTAAAAAAACTACTGCAGCATATCATGCATTATAATAACCAGTCTCTTGTTAATGGTCACTTATGTAGCTCTTTATACAGTATTTCTATAGATGATGCATATAGAATTACTGGGTCAAAGTGCTGAGAGTTTCTACTGAGAAATACTGACCAAATGCTGTATTAAAAGTCTGTGTCATGTTGCGTGTATAAAAGGAGAGAGTAGTATGCTAAAGATTTGGACAAAAGTTTAGAATTTCAGCTAAGAATGAAAATTATGAAAATAAAAAGATGGACTGAAAAATTAGATAGAGATGAAGAGATAATTAGTAAACTGGAAGGTAAAATGCTTGTGCATCAAAAGACACTGTAACAAGTGAGTGAAAAGACAACACCTGGAATGGCAGAAAATATGTGCAAATCATGTATCTGAAAAGGGTCCAGAATCCAGACTAAATAAAGAACTACAAGAATAACAAAATGACAATGCGACTTAAAAATAGGCAAAAGAAGAGGCGCCTGGGTGGCTCAGTCAATTAAGCATTTGACTCTGTTTTGGTTCAGGTCATGATCTCAGGGTCATGGGATCGAGCCCCATATTGACTCTGCACTGGGCGTGGAGCCTACTTAGGATTCTCTCTCTCTCCTTGGTCTCTGTCCCTCCTGCCCCATCCCCCCACCCCCCGCCAAAAAAAAAAAAAAAAAAAGCCTTTAAAAATAGGCAAAAGACTTGAATAGACATTTCTCCAAAGAGAATATACAAATGGACAATAAGCACATGAAAAGTAAGTCAGCATCATAAATCAATACAGAAATGTAAATCAGGAGCACTTGGGTGGCTCAGTCAATTAAGCAGTTAAGCGTCTGACTTCAGCTCAGGTCATGATCTTTCAGTTTGTGGGTTCAAGCCCCACATCGGGCTCTGGGCTGACAGCTCGGAGCCTGGAGCCTGCTTGGATTCTGTGTCTCCCTGTCTCTCTGCTCCTCCTCTGTTCATGTTCTGACTCTCTCTCTCTCTTAAAAATAAACATTTAAAAAAATTAAAAAAAAAAAGAAATGTAAATCAAAGCCATAATCATGTATCACTTTACACCCAGTAGAGTAGCTATTAAACACAAAAACAAGAACTAGACAACAAAAAAGCGTTGGTGAGGATGTAGAGAAATTAGTTAGAATTTTAATACATTGATGGTGGGAATAGAAGATGGTACAGCTGCTGGGTGAAAGAGTTTGGCTGTTCCTCAAAAAGTTAAAGAGTAACACAGTCATCTCACTTCTGTATATATACCCTAAAAGCAGTAAAAACAAGTTTTCAAGCAAAAAGATAAACATGAATGTTTATAGCAGCATTATTCACAAAAGCCAAAAAGTGGAAACTAAAATGTCATTAACTGGTGAATGGATAAACAAAATGTGGTATATTTATATAATCAAATATTATTTAGCAACAAAAAGAAGCCTGGCCTGATTCATGCTACAATACTGATAAAGCTTGAAAACATTACATTTTAGTGAAAAAGAAAACAGACACAAAAGTCACATGCTGTAAGATTCCATTTATACGAAATGTTCGGAACAGGCAAATCCAGAGGAAAAAAAGTAGGCTATGTATGGTTGCCAGGAACTATAAGGAGGAAGAAATGGAGAGTGACTGCTTAATACATACAGGATTTCTTTTGGGGTGATGAATGTAATAATGGCTGTACGACACTGTAAAATGTATTAAAATCCAGGGAATTGTACGTTTTTAAATGGTGAGTTTTACCTCAATAAAATAATTTTATGTATATATTTACCACTTATTCACATATTTATTCAAACCAGAAGCCATTGTTAATTTTTTCCTAACACACCCTTCACAACAAATGCATTAGAAGTTCTGCAGATTATCAACATCAGATTTTAAATCAGCTATGATCTTTCCACTTCTCCTACCATTACTATAGTCCAGATTACTATTATTTTCCCCAAAACTTATATTGGTAGGAATATAGGGTCTATTCCTTATCCTTGGAGCTTAGAAAATTTTACCAAGATTTAACTTTTTTATTCTCATTACTCTCTGGGTCTTTTCTTTTACTATGTTGACTAATTCGTCTCTTCCAACCATTTTTTTCTCTCTCTGGAACTGTGGTCTGATGGATACTGTACCCCCTAAACATATTTTTCAAGTCTTTTTCTTTCATAGATTTTTAATCTTTGGGCGTTCGTGAGTAGGCTTGAGAATCGTTTATATGGAATTACAGTATTTTATAGGTTTACAAAGAGTCGTGCCATTAATGTAATTCCCTAATTGAGGAATCCTTTTGTTGAGAAAAATCATCATTAGATATTTTTGAAAGCAATATATCTAGAAGAATGTATTTGATTTAATGAAGCATCGTTCTTCACTTGAAATGTTCCGATATTAAAAC
The DNA here is from genome assembly GCF_018350215.1 of Panthera leo. Taxonomy (NCBI): domain Eukaryota; kingdom Metazoa; phylum Chordata; class Mammalia; order Carnivora; family Felidae; genus Panthera; species Panthera leo. Next base: position 45,672,429 of record NC_056692.1, on the reverse strand, counting down.
TTGGCTGATAATTTTAGAATCTAATAATACTCCTTAAGGAATAATACTTCAATTAGTCCGGTCTGGATGTCCTAGTTTACTTTTCTGCTTAAAAATATTTTCCTCCATCTTCTCTGTCCTATAAATTGTGCTTGAACACATTGTAGCTATAGAGGAAAAACTAAAAATATATGTTTCAAGTAAAGAAAAGTACTGGTAAGCATTCACAGAATTTGACTGTATTAGTCAGTTTTTCTTGGGTAACTACCAACCTTAAAATCTCAATAGTCTACAACATTTACTTTTCTCATGAATCTGCAGATTCAATGGGGGTCAGCTGATTGAGGTTGGGCTATCAGGTTCAGAACTACTCTGATGGGTCTTCAATACTGGGCCTAGTCATTGAAGAGGCAGTGAATATGTGAGGCTGCTCATCTCATGATAAATCACAAGAGTGTAGGAGGCCAAGTCAAACCAAAGGAGCATATTTAAGATCCCTATTCACTGACATTCCACTCAGCCCTAGTTCAACGGGAACTGAAAAGTTGCATAGCAAAAGGAATGAATTTAAAAAAAAATTTTTTTTAATGTTTATTTATTTTTGAGACAGAGAGAGACAGAGCATGAACAGGGGAGGAGCAGAGAGAGAGGGAGACACAGAATTGGAAGCAGGCTCCAGGCTCTGAGCTGTCAGCACAGAGCCCGACGCAGGGCTCGAACTCACGGACCGTGAGATCATGACCTGAGCCGAAGTCGGACGCTTAACTGACCAAGCCACCCAGGCGCCCCAAAAGGAATGAATTTTATAACAGGTAGGAAGTGAAATTGGGAATCCTGTTTACCAATGACATTTACTGGTAGTATTCCAAATACTCATCTTCATTTTCTACCTTTCTTTTTCCTACCACTTTTCCTGCTTCAATCAACCAAATAAAGTTACTGAAATAATGTGATAGAACTGTGGCAGAATAAAATAAACTGCTAATTTGACAGAAAAAAATCAGTTATGCTAGACACCTGGTGATTAAATATTCAAAAGCTGAACTAAAAAAGCACTAGAATATCAAGTATATGGATACTAAGGAAATGTTAGAAGTAATTATAACTTAATAAAAATTTCAATCATCACTAAGTCTTATATTTAATACAGATGATTATTAGATATTAAAGTTCAAGTTAATAAATTCTTTAGCCTAGGCCAATACTTATTCTAGAGAACAGCCTTCTAATTTTTCAAGTTACATGAATAACCACAAATAAAACATACATATCAAAAACCTCCAGCATGATACTTCATTGAACTATACACACGATTTGTGAATTTTTCAGTTTACATATTATATTTCAATAAAAGTTTATTTTTAGGGGCACTTGGTGGCTCAGTTGATTAAGTGTCTGACTCTTCATTTCGGCTCAGGTTGATCTCATGGTTTGTGAGATCAAGCTCCGCGTCAGGCTCTGTGCTAACAGCACAGAGCCTGCTTGGGATTCTCTCTCTCCCTCTCTCTCTGCCCCTCCCATTCTCATTCTCTCTCAAACTAAATAAATAAACTTAAAAAAAAGAAGTTTAAAGGTTTGTTTTTAAAAAGTACACAGAAAAACAAAACAAAACATAGCATGGTAATAAACTAGCCCTTAAAGTCAAAGGGCTTGTACGTATTTCAAGAACATAGGTGTTTGCCTAAATTACTCCAAACATCCTTTTAACTCAAGGCTTTTATCATTCTGTAACTTGGCAATATTTTCACAACAGATCCATATTATTAGGCAGGAAATAGGCATAAAGAAGTATAATAACTAGTACAGGATCATGTAGTCAGACACCAAAAGCTTCTAGAATAAAACAAGTGGGTTTAGGCAAACTCAAAGATTAAAGAGTCAATATATACAAAAATCAAGTGTCTTTGTACATACTAGCAACAAGAACTTGGAAAATAAACATTTTAAAAACCATACCACCCAAATAGCACCATTAGAAACATGAAATTAGGGGTGCCTGGGTGGCTCAGTCAGTTGAGCATCTGACTTTGGCTCAGGTCATGATCTTGCTGTTCCTGAGTTCAAGCTGCACATCGGGCACTGTGCTGACAGCTCAGAGCCTGAAGCCTGTTTCAGATTCTGTGTCTCCCTCTCTCTGCGCCTCCCCCACCCATACTCTCTCTCTCAAAAATAAACAAACATTATAAAAAATTTTAATAATTAAAAAAGAGGGGCGCCTGGGTGGCTCAGTTGGTTAAGGGTCCAATTTCAGCTCAGGTCATGATCTCACGGTTTGTGAGTTCGAGCCCCGCATCAGGCTCTGTGCTGACAGCGCAGAGCCTCAAGCCTGCTTGCAAACCTGTGTTTCCCTCTTCCACTTGCACTCTGTCTCTGTCTCTGTCTCAAAAATAAATAAACATTCAAAAAAAAAAAAAAAACCATGAAGTTAATCAGGAATAAATCTAACAAAATAATATAATAATATTTGTATGCTAAAAACTATAAAACACTGATGAAAAAATCAAAGATCTAAATGGAGAGATATAATGTGTTCATGGATCTGAAGGTTCCCATCATTATGTCAATTCTCCTCAAAGTGAGAAAGAATGAAATATGGCCTTTTGTAGCAATGTGGATGGAACTGGAGAGTGTTATGCTAAGTGAAATAAGTCATACAGAGAAAGACAGATACTATGTTTTCACTCTTACCTGGATCCTGAGAAACTTAACACAAGACCATGGGGAGGGGAAGGGAAAAAAAAAAGTTAGAGAGGGAGGGAGCCAAACCATAAGAGACTCTTAAAAACTGAGAATAAACTGAGGGTTGATGGGGGGTGGAAGGGAGGGGAAAGTGGGTGATGGGCATTGAGGAGGGCACCTGTTGGGATGAGCACTGGGTGTTGTATGGAAACCAATTTGACAATAAATTGCATATTAAAAAAATAATAAAAAAATAAAACAATTTCAATGAAAATCCAGCAAGTAGTATTTTAGTAGAAATCAACAAGCTGATTTTATTTTTAACTTTATTTATTTGTTTAAAGATTTTATTTTTAAGTAATGTCTACACCCAACAGGATCCTCAAGCTCACAACCCCAAGATCAACGGTCACCTGCTCTACTAGCCTGAGCTAGCCAGGCACCCCTGATTTTAAACTTTATATGTAAAAATTAAAAAATAAAAAAGACAGACAAAACAATTTTGAGTAGAGAAAAGCAAACTCTGAAGTCTTGCAGTCCCTAATTTCAAGACTAACTGTAAAGTGACAGTAATCCAGTGAGTATGTGGTACTGGCCAAAGAATGTACACAAAATCAACAGTACAGACTACAGAGTCCCAAAAAAGACTCACACAGATATAGTCAAGTAATTTTTTTAATGTTTATTTATTTATCTTGAAAGAGAGAATCCTAAGTAGGCTCTGCACTGTCAGTGCAGAGCCCAATGCCACCCTCAGTCTTAACGACAATGAGATCATGACCTGAGCCAAAATCAAGACTCAGATGCTTAACCAACTGAGCCACTCAGGCACTCCTAGTCAAATTTTTGACAAAGGTGTACAGGCAATCCAGTGTTTAAAGGATAATCTTTTCAACAAATAGTTTTAGAACAAGTGGATATTCATATGCAAAAACAAATTATGACCTGAACTTTCACCACATACAAAAATCAAGTTGAAATGAATCATAGACCTTAATGTAAAACCCAAAACTATAAAACTTTTAGAAGAAAACCTGGTGAACTTGTGTCAGGCAAAGATTTATTACAATGGACCCCAAAAAGATGAACTATAAAAAGTGGTAAGTTGGAACTCATAAATATTTAAAATATCTACTCTTCAAAAGGCATTTAGAAAATTAAAAACCCAGTACCAACTGAGAGAATACATTTGCAAAACACATATATGATGAAGGACTGGTTTTAGAATATAGGTAGAAGTCTTTTAACTCAATAACAAGAAACAACTCCAATTCAAAAAAAATTGGCAAAAGATCTAAACAGACACTTCATTAAGAGATATAGATGTCTGACACACACATGAAAAGATGCTCAACGTCACTGATCACCAGGGAAATGCAAATCAGGGGATGTCACTACACACCTCATGAAATGGCTAAAATTAAAAAACAAAATGCTGACAAACCAAGTGCTGGGAAGAACGAACTCAAAATCTTATATACCGCTAGTGAGAATACAAAATGGTATATAACACTAGGTTGTTGGTAGTTTAAATATAAATTTGGTAGTTTAAATATAAACTTAACATACAACTCAGGAATCCAATACCTAGAAATCTACCCAGAAGAAATGAAGACACATTGACCCCCCACCACCCTCACCACAAACACACAATTAGATTTATTCATAATCCCCAAAAATGGGAAACTATCCAAATGTCCATCAATTGGTGAATAGATCAACAAAATTGTAGGATATACATATAATGGAACGTTACTCAGCAATAAAACAGAATAAACTACTCACATATACAAAAATACAAAAAAAAATAGATGAAACTCAAATGCATTAAAGCATAAGAAGCCACAGTCAAAAGGCTACATACTATATGGTTTCATCTATAGAATTAAGTATACTGTAGTAACAGAATACAGATCAAAGAGTTGGCAGGGATTGGGGTGGGGGAAAGGGACTGACCGATTATAAAAGGGTATGTTGAAACTTTTACATAATGATGGAAATGATCTATATTTGATCTTAGTGATAGTTACATGACCATATATGGTTGCAAATTTCTTGGTACTATATATTTAAGAGGCATAAATTTTACCATATATAAATTATACTTCAATAAGCTGACTTTAAAAAACCCTACAATACTTTGTGATAATATATTGATTGTATAGTTATGATTTGTAAACTTTTCTGATTGCATATTTTATTTCACTAAGGACTATCTTAAAAACATTTTTTTTTAATGTTTGTTTATTTTTGAGAGAAAGAGAGACAGAGTGCAAGTGGGAGAGGGGCAGAGAGAGAGGGAGACAAAGAATCGGAAGCAGGCTCCAGGCTCCGAGCTGTCAGCAAAGTGTCCAATACGGGCCTCAAACTCATGAACTGTGAGATCATGACCTAAGCCAAAGTTGGATGCTCAACCAACTGAGCCACCCAGGCGTGCCACTAAAGACTATTTTTTTAAGTATATAGAAAAAATAAGAGCATAGGTGATAAACTGGCCCCTACAACAAGTGTAGGCATGTGAAACATGACATACTTAATGCATAATTTGTCAAAGTGCTTTCATATATTTCTAAAGCAAAGGGATTTGGCCTAAATTTTTCCTAATAATTTAAACCGTGGCAAGGTTTAAAGCAAGATTTTTATCACTCTGAGTCTGCAACATTCTCACAAGTTCCTGTATTAATCACAAACAAGGCAGAGGAAGTTTAATAGCTAATACAGGATCACATAGTCAGTCAGTACCAGAAGACAATTAGAACTGAAAATCCTTACCATATTCTTTAAGGCCTCCTACAACCTGGCCCCACCTACTTAATTCTCTGATGCCATCATTTTTCACTTTTCCCCTCAATTCAAAATGCTTCCATCACATCTGTCTTTCTTCCAGGTCCTTGATCTGGCCAAATTTATTCTCAACTTCAGGCTTTTGCCTTCTTCTGCCTAAAATGCTTAGTCCAGGTACCCCTGCAAAGCTGGCTTTCCTCTGTCTTAAAAGGTTCTGGCTCAAATGTTCCCTCCTCAGAGAGGCCTACCTCTGAGGAGGGAACTAACCTAAAGTTACCATTCACTCTTTTCCCCACTTCTCATTCTCTGTCACCCAATCCTATTTTATTTTCTTGATGGCACTTATCACAACCTGAAATTACCTGGTTCTTTTATTTGTCTCGCTTCTCTACAATGAAAGCTCATAACAGTAGAAACGTTCTCTGGTTTATTTATTGCTCCTGCCCCTTGGCATAATTGAGACTTGGATACTGGGGTAGCCCTTGGTTGGGCAGAGGTGGCAGAGCTGACTCAGGCCCCCAATCTTCTTTGGGGGTGTGGCTCTGGACTTTCCATCTGCCTGGAATGCTCTGCCCTATGGTCTTTTTTCAGTGTTTTCTTACCATCCTGATCTTAGTACAGAAAGAACATCTCTCCTTACAGAGGCTTTAATGCACTGGCTAGGATCTCTAGGCACAGTTGAAGAAAAGAAGTGATAGGAGATATCAGAGAGGGAACGCTTTCAGCTTTTCACTACACTGTCTGCATAAATGAGATGCAAATAAAAGGGAATCTTAATGAGATAAACTGTATGAATGTAATCTACGTGGAAAAGACTTCAGAAGGAGCACTAATCTTATTTTGCAGGAGAAATCATAAAGGAGAAACAAATCACAAATGTAAGAATTCTAAGAAAGCCTTCAGTAACCATTATACTCTTCAGAGACATGGGGGAATTAAAATGAAGAGAAACCCTTCAAATAATTTCAGAGCAGGAAAGCGTCCAGTGTGTAGTCATCCCCCAAATATACATGAGATTTTACTGGAGACAAACTTTATTAATGTAAACAGTGTGGAAAATTCTTCAGAAACATCTCGAGACTTATGATGCACAAGAGAATACACATTGGGCAGAAACTCCATGAACACAAAGACTATGAGAAAGCCTTCAACAGGATCACTCATTTGACTTCTTACCAAAGCATCCACACTGGGGAGAAACTCTATAAGCACAAACGACTGAGAAAAAGCTTTCAGTAGAAACAGTAAGCTCACAATGCCTATGTGAACACACCCAGGGAAGAAACACAATGACTGTGATGAATTCAGGAAAGCTTTCTACAGAAACTTTAAACTTACCCAACACATATAAATACATCCTGGGAAGAAAGTCAACGAATGCAATGACTGTGAAAATGTTTTCAGAAGTCACTCATCCCATGGGAAAAATGTGAACACACTTACAGAAGAGAAGGCTTATATATATAATGAATGTGGGAAAGGCTTCAATGATCCCTCTTGCCTTTAAAGACATAATTCATACTGGAAAGAAATCCATGAATATATACCATGTAGGAAAGCCTTCAGCCCAAAATTTTCTCTTGTTCTACATAAGAGAATGCAAGGAAATAAATCATATGAGTGTTTTACAAGTGTCAGTATGATTACATATTTGAAAAACATGATTAGGTTCCAGTTCCAGGAAAGATGGAATAAGCATATTCCACCTTTACTCTCCCATTGAATGCCAAGTTTAAACCCTTGAAAGAATGCAGAGAGCTCATTTCCAGCTTCCTAACAGGGAGGGGGAAAAACAACAACTGAGAAGCACTGGTGAAGTTCAGGGTATATGGGCACACAGGCTTATTGACCTAATTCTATGTCTACAGAGCACCTTCCCCTCCCTGACACCTTACAATTACATTACTATTTACCACAGTTTATTTTATGCAGTATGTCGTGCCTACTTTTCAGCAGAAACTTATAAGGCATACTAAAAGTCAAAAACATACAATTTGAAGAGACAGAACATGCATCAGAACCAGACACAGGTATGGCAGGGATGTTGGAATGATCAGACTATGAATTTTAAAAATGAAATACTTAGATATAACTCTAACAACATATGTACAAGAACTATATAAGGGAAACTACAAGACTCTGATGAAAGTAATCAAAGATCTAAATAGATGGAAAGATATTCCATGTTCATGGATAGGAAGAATCAATATTGCCAAAATGTCAGTTTTTCCCAAATTGATCTGACAGAATCAATGTCATCCCAATAAAATCCCAGGAAGTTACTTTGCTGATATTGACAAACTGCAGCTAAAGTTTATTTGGAATGGCAAAAGACCCAAAAAGTCAACTCAATATTTGAAGGAGAAGAACAAAGCCAGGGAACAGACACTGAACTTCAAAATTTCCTATAAAGCTATTAGGAATCAAGGCAGTGTCGTAGTGGTGAAAGAACAAATAGATCAATGTAAGAAAATGGAGAATCCAGAAACAGACTCACATAACTATAGTCAACTGATCATTGACAAAGGAGTAAAGGCAGTACTGGAGAAAAGATAGTATTTTCAACAAATGGTACTAGGAGGACTGGACATCCACATTCAAAAAAATGAACCTAGACAGAGAACTTACACCCTTCACAAAAAATTAACTCAAAATAGATTATATACCTAAATATATACCTAAATATAAATGCAAAACTATAAAACTCCTAGAGGATAACACAGGAGAAAATCTAGATGACCCTGGGTATGGCAGTGACTTTTTAGATACAGCCCCAAAGGCATGATCCATAAAAGACATAATAAGCTAGACTCGTTAAAATTTAAAACTTTGGCTCTGGTGGGGCACCAGGGTGGCTCAGGAAGTTGAGCACCTGATTCTGCAAAAGACAAATGTAATACAGGACCTTTATCTAAAATATACAAGCTCAAAAACAAGAATATGGAAACCACAGTTAAAAAAAAAAAACCAAAAGATCTGAACAGGCATCTCACTGAAGAATAGATGAAGAATATCTGGCAAAGAAACATGAAAAGATGTTTAACATTATATGTCATTAAAGAATTACAAATTAAACCACCACACACCTATTAAAATGGCCAAAATCCAAAACACTGACAACACCAAATGCTGACATGGATGTGGAGCAACAGAAACTCTCATTCACTGCTGGTGAGAATGCAAAATGGGAGAGCCACTTTGGAAGACAGTGTGGCAGTTTCTTACAAAACTAAACATACACGAATCTTCTGATTCAGCAATTGTGCTCCTTGGTACATACCCAAATGAGTCAAATATATATTGTCACAAAAACCTGTACATGGATGTTTATAGCAGCTTTATTCATAATTGTCAAAACTTGGAAACAACCAAGACATCCGTCAGTTTATGAATGGATAAATAAACTGTGGTAGATCCAGGCAATAGAATATCATTCAGTACCAAGAAGAAATGAGCTATCAAGTCATGAGAAGATACTGGGGCACCTTGAATGCACACTACTAAGTGAAAGAAGCTAACTGGAAAAGGGTACATACTATATGATTCTGACTTTTCCACTCAGGAAAAGGCAAAAGTATAGAAATGCTAAAAAGATTAGTGGTTTCCAGGGATTAGGGGGAGGGAGGGATGAACAGCCAGAGCATAGGGGATTTTTAGGGCAGTGAAACTATAATACTATAATGGTGGACACATGTTATAAAAATGTCAAAACCCATTGAATGTACAACATCAAGAGTAAACCCTACTGTAAACTATGGACTTTAGGTGATAATGATATATCAAGGTAGGTTTGTCTTTTTTTTTTTTTTTTTTCAACGTTTTTATTTATTTATTTTTGGGACAGAGAGAGACAGAGCATGAACGGGGGAGGGGCAGAGAGAGAGGGAGACACAGAATCGGAAACAGGCTCCAGGCTCCGAGCCATCAGCCCAGAGCCTGACGCGGGGCTCGAACTCACGGACCGCGAGATCGTGACCTGGCTGAAGTCGGACGCTTAACCGACTGCGCCACCCAGGCGCCCCAGGTTTGTCTTTTAAAACAAATGTACCAGTCTGGTGAGGGATGTTGACAATGGACAAGGCTATGTATATGTGGGTCCAAGAGGCATCTGGGAACTATGTACTTTCTACTCAGTTTTGGTGTGAACCTAAAACTACTCTAAAACATAAAATTTAGTTTTAGAGATTTTAAATGCACAAACATAAAAAACAAACATAAAGGTTGCATAGAATAGCTATCTGAGGACTCCGAAAATTAACAGTACCTGGCAGATTGGGAAAGGAGTACCAAGTATGAACTTTCATTGAAGTGGTGATGAGTTTACCATGTTTTTTTTTCCTCAGGTACTGCCTGACCTGGACACTCAAAACTCAGAAGTGTATATATACCAGGTAAGAAAAAGCTCCAAGAAAATCCCTCCCTTGTTGGTGAGGAGCAGGAAAGAGGGCCTTTATTGGTCTCAGAAACCAGGGAAATCCCTTTTCCCCCTTATCTTCTATCCCAGTGTCCCGGCAATTCTATGTCAGAAGCAGCACAGAGATGGTAGTAGTGAGTGGGCAGGTACCTAAAACCCTGGTAAAATGGAACCCTTTTCTCTGACCCCAAGAATTGTGATCCCAAGAGTATAATTTACCCCAAAGGGTAAATCATCCCTGCTTTCCTGCTCTCCCTCTGTCCTTTTATCACTTGATTTAGATATAAACAGTTACAGCAATCTAACAGCACAATGGAAAAAATTGAGTCTGTTTCTTAGCAAGAGTGCTGGGAAAGGAGGGAGCTGGAAATTGTAAGACTGGGGTGAGAAGGGATATCAAGAAAACAATCCCATCGAGTTGTGTATGAACTTCTGGACTCAGAGCTCTGTGTGCATGGATCTGACCCTAAAAGGCATACAATAGGCTTTGAGGACAGAGCAACAAGATGTACCACTACAATGATCCCAGAATGGACACTGGGTCACATACATGGGACCTATCTAAATAGCACTGCAAATGCTTAGAAAACCAATCTGACAATGGGGCAGGTAGGAACCTGTGTCCTGAATATTTCCTGGCCATCTGGCCATTGACCACACAAAAAAATCAACATTCTCCTTAGGATTTAAATAAAACCCATGGTATCATATATAATATTCAAAATGTTCAGAATATAATCCAAATTATATGTCATATGAAGAAACAGGAAAATCTCAACATGAGGAAAAAAAAGTTCATAAACAAAAGCATTCCTGATATTACACAGATGTTAGAATTAAAAAACACAGATGTTAGAATTAAAGACCTTATGCAACTACTACAACAATGCTTCAATAAGTAAAGGCAAACATTCTTGAAATGAACAGAAAGATAGTCTCAAATCTGGTATATATTTTACACATTCAACACATCTCCCTTCAAACCAGCCACACTTCAAGTATTCAATAGGCACATGTGGCCAATGACTACTGTACTGGATAGTGAAGTACTAGACCTATATCCAGAAATAAGTTTATTCCATCTCTAGAATATATGGTAAAAGTGATCCAATCACTAAACACTGGAAAGATTCAAGGGTGATGACTCTTCCTACATCCCCATTCAACCTACCTATATGGTCTGTGCAGAAGACAGACAAATCTTGGAGAATACCAGTGTATTTCTATAACTTACTCAGGTTGTGACTCCCAATGCTACTACTATTCTAGATGTGGTTTTGTTGCTAAAGCAAATCAACATATCCCTGATATCTGGTTTGCAGTTCTTGACCAGAGAATGAGATAATCAGCAATAGTATGCATTCAGGTGTTAGAGTCAGCTATATATTTTCACTCTCCAACCTCCTATTAATTCTCCTAGTCTAGATAACAATCTTAAGTATCCCTCCATTTCATAGGACACCTTTGCTGGTCTACTATACTGGTAATTTCATGATGATTAAGTATGAACAGGAAGCAGCAACTGATCTAGATACTGTGATAAAAACATGCATGCCAGAGAGTGGGAAATAAATCCCACAAAAATTCAGAGGTATTCCACACTGAAATTTCTATGAACCCTCTGGTCTCGAGCAATCCAAAATATCCTTTCCAAGGTGAAGAGGTTGTTGCATCTACTCTCTCTTACATCTGGGAAAGAGGTACAATGCCTATACCTCCTTGATTTTTTCAAGCAATCTGTACTTCATTTGGTTATGCTACTGTGAACCATTTACCAACACTGCTGGATGTGAGAGAGACCCAAACCAACAGGAGGCTGTGCAGATATGGGCTACTTCGCCTCTTGGGTTATATAACCCAACAGATCCAACGTTGCTTCAAGTATCTATGGTATATAGGGCTCTTACATTGTTATTGCAGAACTATTCAGGGAAGATCTCTAGTACTTTGTAAAAACAAACAAACAACAACAAAAACTATGCCATCCTATGTAAATACTACCCTTTATTGAAAATTAGCTTTTGGCTTACCATAGGACCTTAGAATGAATGCTCATGACCTTGGCAGCCCATCATGAACTAAGTACTGTTGAACCAACAAATCAATATGATTGGGTGTGTACTGCAGCACTGCAGCAAAAGGAAGAAATGTACACAAGATTAGGCTTGAGCAGGTCCTGAAACCACAAATAATTTGCATGAGCAAGTAGCCCAGATGCCCAAAGTTCCTACTCTTGCTATAGCTTCTTTTTACTTAACCTAGTAAATTCTCTATGACCATCTCACTGAAAAAAAAAAAAAAATCAGGCATATTTACTGATAGCCCTGCATGATAACATGCAGATAACAACACTATAACCCCCCAATTTGTGGTAGTCTTGAAGGACGTTAGTGAAGGGAAACCATTCCAGTGGCAGAAATTTGAACAGGGTCCCTAGTTGTTCACTTAGCCTAGGAATAAAGATGACAGAGGAACTATCCTGTGCTGACTCAAGGAGAATGTTTAATGGATATTCAGAGATTTGAAAGGAGTAATTAGAAAACTAGTGACAAGGAAATCTGGGGATGAGGCATATGAACAGACCTCTTTTGAAAGGGCACAGAATAAATGAAGCAATTTATTGACTTCTTAATTTTTTTATGTTTATTTATTTTTGAGACAGAGACAGAGCATGAGCAGGGGAGGGGCAGACAGAGAGGGAGACAAAGAATCAGAAACAGGCTCCAGGCTCTGAGCTGTCAGCACAAAGCCTGACACAAGGGCTTGAACTCACGAACTATGAGATCATGACCTGAGCTGAACTCAGGATACTTAACCGAATGAGCCACTCAGGCGCCCCCAAAAAGAAGCAATTTATGTCCTATGTGAATGCTTACCAAAGAGCAAATTGCAGAGAAGATGCTGAACAACATAGCAGACCACATGACCTATTTGGAGGACTCAGCCAGTCTTTTTACACAGCCACTCTAGCCTTGTCCAAACAGCTTATTAACAAAGTGGCCATGGTAGCAGGGATGGAATTTATCATGGGCCCAGCAATATGGATTTCCACTCACCAAGGCCAATCTGCCCATAGCCACAGCGGAGTGTCCAATATGCCAACAGTCCATGCTTACACTGGGGATGAGGTAGGTGGATGCCCCCAATATATGGCACCATTCATGGGATGGTCAGCCAGTTATCTTTCTACTCATTTCTAGCCCCAGGTAATTTCCTCTTCCTTCTTAATAAATCAACCATGAATTTAAAATATTCTTTACAGTATGAAGGTTTTCAGGTAGTCTTAGTCTGCCCCCTTGTGGGAACCATCTCTTTAATCTCTCACTGGGAATAAGACTAAATCCAACCTGTACCTCAAATAAAACAAAAAAAAAAAATGTACTCACTAATAACTTTATCCCAGGCTCTACTAACAGGTTTCTTCTTCATCCTTTGTTATCCAATTTTGTATGGTCCTTCATTAAAGGTTATGAAGTTTTTCAAAGAGGTTTTACAATTTTCATTTGTCAGAAAAACTCTGATAAGTATATACATACACAGGTATATGTATGTATATATATCAAAGTTTATTTATTTATTTAGAGAGCGAGCGAGTGTGAGTGGGGAGGGACAGAGAGAAAATCCCAAGCAAGCTCCACACTGCCATTGGGTAGCCCAATGCAGGGCTTGAACTCAAGAAACCATGAGATCATGACCTGAGGCCGAAATCAAGAGTTGAATTCTTAACCGACTGAGCTTCTCAGGCACCCCACGAATATTTTAAGTCAAAATCTTTCTAGATGTTTGGAAAGATACCTTTTCCAACCTTTTTAGTTGCCATTCTTTTATTCCTTTTCTTTCATAAATATGGATAAGCAGGGAGAGGTTTCCACAAGATTTCTAGTGTTAACTAGGCCAATTATCAGAATGCAAAGTAGAATACTTAGTATGTTCTGACACAAAACGTGTTTGGGGTTGCATATGCCAAGAGTTTGATATATTACTAGATGAATGAATATGAACCGGTTTGTAAATCTGAACAATATATATGAGGAAATGGTGAAATAAATTATAGATTACTTATGCTGTGAACCATTATACAGATTTTTAAAAGTTAGAAATTAAATATGTTACTGGAGGGATGGTCATGCTATCTTGTTAACTGGGAGAAAACAGAACTAAAATTGCATTTTATTTTTTAAAATCTTCAAATTTAATATCTCTCTCTCTCTCTCACACACACACACACACACACACACACACACACACACACACACCTACCTGCATATGCCAGTATGAGCTCAGGGAAAAAGCATGGCAGGATACAGACTGAATATGGTTAATATTGGTTACTTTAGGGTAGTGGAAGCTAAAGAAGCCTTAATGTGTTCTTTTAAAATATCTACCTTGTTGGTAAAAAGTAATTTTTTAATTAGTAAAATTATTATATCTCAAGTTAAGAAATATAAAGCATGGCTAAAATATGTAAACACATTCTGAACTATCCCTAGAACATCAAGATAGTAAGAAATTGTTGGAAAAAGGGCCAATTTCAAGTTTAATTTTATGGAAAAGAATATTACACAAAGATTAATCAGTATTTTAAGTTAAATCTCAGAAGAAATGTAGGACTAGAAATAAAGATACTTCAGAGGGATTTATCATTTAAGGTCAGATTTTTTCTTCTGGATCTTATCCACCCACTAACAAACAAATTTGTATTTTATTGTTTTTAATGTTTATTTTGGGAAAGAGAAATCACGTGCATGCGCAAGTGGGGCAGGTACAGAGAGAGAGAGGGAGAGAGAGAATCCCAAGCAGGTTCCCTCCTGTCAGAGTGCAGCCCAACACGGGCTCTAACTCATGAACCATGAGATTGTGACGTGAGCTGAAATCAAGACTGGGACTCTTACTTAACCAATTGAGCCACGTGGGTGCCCTAAATTTGTATTTTAAATATCAGAACAGAAAGGTTCTAAGTACATGCTACCAACAAAGCGGATTGAAACTTCTGATATAGATTAGTACAATGTCTGAAATATTTTCCTATGGAAAATAATACCTACTTCATGGCATTATTCTGCAAATTAAATGAAGATTATGTGAGAGCACCTCATCCAGAGCCTGGCGCATAGGTATTATTAAAGTTTTATTTTCTTTATTCTCAAAGCAATCTATTTTGAAAGCTAAATGATTTTTATCACAACGATAAACTATTAAAACAATAAAAAATCTTATTCTCTAGCAATGCTACTATACCAGATATACTCTTACAATGACACAAAATGACACGCTAAATACTGAAATAATTTTCCTTATCATTTTATGTAATAAAACAATGTTGGTTTAATAAAGCCAATGTTGGTTTCTTAATAAAGAAATCTCTGTAACTTACCAGACTGAAAAATAACTTGTGCATGTTTCAAGAGCATGAACATCTCACTTATGCTAAATATTTTCTATATTAGCAAGGAAAGAAGACATCACATTTGACAATTGAGTACATTATTCCTATAAATGCACCAGCATGTACTAATCAAATAAAACTGGATACAGATAATGGGAATCAAGCAAAGCCAAACACTGTACAGTTTCCCAGTCTTCCAGCATGAACGGGTCATGAGCATTATTACATCAACACGCATTTTGTGTGATCAGAGCCTGATGCCTGCATAGAACCATCCTTGCAAAAGTAAATAAAAATTGCGTTTCAACCATATCACATTGACTCATGCATTTATTTAATATTTAGAACCAAATAAGTTCTGTTATATATATGGATGACCTCTAATGAAAAATCATTTGCTGCAGAAAATAGAGCCAGTACACCAAAACTACTTGTGATGAAGTAACACATGAAATACAGAACTGGAATTCATAGAACTGATGAGCTTCCTTGGTCAACTGAATGGCTTAAATACAAGATACTGGCACTGTGCTAGATGCAAAGATCCTACTGTCAGTGAACTCTTAAATTACTAGGAAAAATAGGGATGCATCAGACAAATAAGACTAAATACAACAAGTAAGGAGCAAATGGGTGGCTCAGTTGGCTAAGCGTCCGACTAGTCATTTCCGCTCAGGTCATGATCTCATAGTTTGTGAGATTGAGCCCTACGGTGGGCTCCAATCTGACAGCAGGGAGCCTGCTTGGGATTCTCTCTTTCTGCTCCTTCCCTGCTCATGCTTTCCCTCTCTCTCTCAAAATAAATAAACTTAAAAAAAAAAAGACTAAATGCAATAAATAATGTAATCCGATTATATACAATATGCTATACTGGAAAGGAGAAAATAACCACCCAACCTCAGAAGGCCTGAACTTAGAAGCTTAACTGGAACAATCAGTTTTAGAATCAAATTCCAAGGGCCTCATTTCACTAATCAATAGGTAGTTGGTAGTCTGATAAACTACCCACATTTAAGAAATTTCTTACACTGCTTTACTTTATTAGTTAAGTAACAGAAGTGAACACTGAATCACTATGTGGCCTAGGCACATCCATATACCTTCCCAAGCACCCTAAGTGCTACTTGCTCATTCTTTTACTCAACAAATACTGACAAATTCATATATGCAAGTGTTCTAGGGCAAGAATGGTGAACAAGATAAAGTCTCTGCTCAAATAAACCCTATTTTCTGGTAGCTGAGACAACAAAAAAACAAGTAAATACATATTTTCAGGTAGTGATAAATACCACGAAGGTTAGGGCTACAGATTTCATAGGATGGTCACAGAAGACTTCTTTGACCTAAGGAGAAATCTACAGCCTTTTATTCAAGAAAGAGCAAGTGTATAGGCCTAAATAGAAAATATTCAACATATTTAAGTAAAAAGGTCAGCAAAGAGGAAGCAAAATAAACTGTGGAAGGAGAGGGAGAGCACAGAGTTAGAGTACTAGGAAAATGGCAATTCAAGTAGGGCCCTATAGGGAATAATAAAGCCTGGAGTTTATTCTGAATGTGATAGAAAGCTACTGAAGAATTTTATTTCAAGTCTGGGGAAATATATGATTTGATTTGTTTTATTAAGAGCACTATAGCTATCACATGGGCAACAGACTACAGATCTACAGATTGGCAAGAATGCAAATAAGACACTATTAAAGGAAAGAAATGATGGTAGTTCAGACTAAAATGGCAATAACTGAGGTGGTATGGAATGTCAAAAAGTATTTTAATTTTTTTTTTTTTTAGAGAGAGAAAGTGCACGCACAGGTGCGCACGCACACACACACACACACACACACACACACGTGAATGGGGGAGGGACAGAAGAAGCGGAAGAGGGAGGCAGGGAGAGAGAGAGACAGAGAGAGAGAGAGACAGACACAGAGAGAGAGAGAGACAGAGAGAGTCAATCCTAAGTAGGTTCCAAGCTCGGCACAGAGCCTACTGCAGGGCTTGATCCCACAACCCTGGGATCATGACCTGAGCTGAAATCAAGAGTCATATGCTGAACAGACTGAGCTACCCAGGGACCCAGAATTTGTTTTTTTATTTTTTTAACGTTTATTCATTTTTTTGGGAGACAAAGCATGAGTGGGGGAGGGGCAGAGAGAGAGGGAGACACAGAATCCAAAGCAAGCTCCAGGCTCTGAACTGATAGCACAGAGCCTTACACAGGGCTCGAACTCACAAACCGTGAGATCGTGACCTGAGCCAAAGTTGGATGCTTAACTGAATGGGCCACCCAGGTGCCCCCAGGCACCCAGAATTTGTAAGAACAAATTCTTAAAGCATTATAAAATTTTTAAAAAGCCAATAATAGAGGAGAAATGTTAAGAAATCCATGGAAGACACAAACTAGATGCAATTGGAATGAGGAAATTATAGCCCAGAGCATGCGTAGGAGGATAACTGTGAAAGATGAGTGTTTCCAAGTCTGTTTTAAGCACAGAAGTGTGAGATGCAAGGAGCAGGAAGTGCCCAGGGGCAGCAATCTGAATGAGTGGAGTAGGATCGGATTCACTGCAAGTAGTCAGGCATCTACCATCTCCCACATTTGATAAGCAGAAGACATCATAGGTCTCTGCCCCTAAGCTAGAGCAGTGAGTGTGGTATGTGTGAGTCAGAATCCATTGCACCCGAGAGACAGATCAGAGGCCAAGCTAGTTAGTTAACACACAGGAGAGCTTATCATGCCTAAAGGATAAGATAGCTCACCAGACACCTTACATTACATGTCTGTTATTATCACTGGAGAAGAGACATTAAATAGAAACTGAATCCACAATCAGGCAGGGCAGATTATCAGGCATTATGTACCTATATAGGCATATCAGTTGTTTAAAGTTAGTGTATGTTATGAACAGACTGCCATCTGTTCTGGTTGATGTTTATGGCATGTTAATTGTTAAATAATTTGAGTATTACCCCTTCAGATAGGCAAACACAAAATATAATCAAATGGAAGAGCTCTAGTTGTGCGGTAAGGTGGAATAAGCACACTCCACCTTAACTGAATCTAACTAAAATCCCTGTAAAGAAGATAGAATAGCTATCTGAAGACTCTGAAAAATAACAAGTAGCAGGCAAATTGTGGAAGGAAACCAGAGTTTGAAGGACAACCAATTTGGTGGCACATTTCCTCTTGTTATTTTATGTCCCCAAACTCCCAGCCTGAATTCAAAGGAAATCCAAATCCAAATCCTGGAACAGCACAGCAGGGACGAAAGGAAAGATCCAAGACAAGTCTTCTCTTCCTGGTTAGACAGTATGAATGAAGGGGGTGAGGAGGGCTCCATATAGGACAGAGAGAGTGGGGAAAATCCTTTGGCTTTTTTCCCTTTTTACCTTTTTCTTCTAGCTCTGACCCCTAGACAAACTTATTTCACTATTGACAGCTGTCACTGAATGGATACTTAAATCTCTGAAGGAGGGGAATCCTTTTTGACCAGAAGAACAGTGGTATGAGGAATAGGATAGAACAGAAAGGAGAAATAGATACATCTATACTTACAGTTTGAGATTTCAATATTCCTTTCCTAATAATTGAGAGAATGAGCAGACAGGAAATCAGCAAAGGTATAGAAGACATGAACAACACTATCAATTCAGCTTGACCAGATTGATATTTTATAGAAACTTCTACCCCAAAAGAGCATAATACACATCCTTTTCAAGTGCATACTGAACATAAGATCATTTCCTGGAACACAAACCAAGTTTCAATAAAAAGTGATTCAACTCACAGAAAGTGTGTTCTTTGATCACAATGAAATTAAATTAGAAATCAATAGAAGAAAGATATATGGAAAATTCTTGAATATTTGGAAACTATAATAACACACTTCTAAATAATACTGGGTTAAAGAAGACAACACAAGGAAAATCAGACAGTATTTTGTACTAAATGAAATCATACTCATCAAATCCTGTGAAATGCAGCTAAAGCAGTACATTGAGGGAAATTTATAGTACAAAAATTCCTGTACTAAAAAGAAAATTCCAATGACCTCAGCTTCTATCTTAGGAAATCAGAAAAAGAAAAAGAAATTACACCCAAAGCAGGAAGAAGAAAGGAAATAATAAAGAGCAAAGCAGAAATCAATGAAATACAAAATAGGAAAGCAATAGAGAAAATAAATGAAAACTGAAATTGATTCTTTGAGATCAGTAAAATTTATGTATCTCTTCCCAGAATGATAATCTCAAAGAATACCCAAATTACCAATATCAAGAATGAAAAAGGTGGACATCACTAAAGATTCTACAGATTTTAAAAGGTTATTCAAGAAGAAATAGAAAATTCAAATAGTCATATTTTATTAAAGAAATTTAATTTATATTTTAAAACTTTCCCATAAAGAAAATTCCAGGTCCAGATGCTTCTCTGAGAAATTCTATCAAACATTTAAGGATGAAATAATACCAGTTCTACACAAAATGTTCTAGGAAAATTGAAGAGGAGGAAATTTTTCTCAAGTTTCAACTTATTCTAAGAGGCCAGCCTTACTCAGATACCAAAATCAGACAAAGGCACTGTAAGACAAGAAAACTAAAGGTCAATATCCCACTTGTTTTAGTCAATCAAATCTATCAACTGTACAAAAAGAGGCCACATAGACCACATTTGCTCACTGGGCTTTACAACTCTCCTTCCTGACTATAATGGCCCAAATCAAATAATGGAAATATTTATACCACACTGGAATAAACTGATAAGACCAGCATGGACAGCAGCTACCCCAGACCCTGCCCCAAGGACTGAGGACTTAATTCTGAAGAAAATCTCGATTCCTACACATTATCTGTTTTCCCTTGAATTTAGAACTTTTTTCACTTATTTCATATATTTATCATCTTTTCAACCCTAAGCCTTTCGCCAATTGTTTAAAATTTTTCTGAAGATAATTAAATGCATCAGGTTTCTATCAATCTCATTTTCATGAAACAACTCTTCTGGAGGCTTCTAACCTACTCTAACCTAGGCTGGTTGCCCTCTTTTCCTATCTTCTCACTGTCATCCTGAAGATTTCTTTACCTTTCTCCTTTGAATTTCCTATTTCCTATAACCTATATCTTCCTTTTATTTGTCTGACTTTCTTATTTTGAGGAATCATATCCTACAGATTCCTAAGAAAGAGTACAAGGCAGTCACAACAAAAAGAAAAACTGCCTTAAAAGACTGTATGATTTTCTTCTATTTCTCTAAGAATGTCAATAATGGTTCCTTTATTTTCCTCTGCAAAATCTTTGTTCTCTCAAAGTTGCTTTATTCTGTTTATTTTAATCTATTTCATACCTTAGAGGGTTTCCTCAAATATCTAGTAACCCTTGGTTAGTTGCTAATATTCAAGAGAAGAGGACTAAGAGGCTAATTGAGAGCTGTGATACATAGAATGATCTAGCTGGGCTGTTTATTTAAGGAATCTCTGATGACTACATTTTGTGTCTTTCTTTTTAGTCAGATTCTTCAGAAAAGACTACACCAACCTCCTGCCTGAAATATGAAGGCCTAACTGCCAGCACTCTGGTAGCCAGTAGGATAAAGACAACTGGAGTCCCACTGTCCTATTTTCAGTACAGGACTGCCTTCAACTATGTTTGTTAGGTGTCTCCCAGTCTAGAATTGCTATTTTATTCCAAAAAAATAAACTTCTGTGCTTTGCCAAGGTTAGGAGTGGGGAGCTGGGCACTTGCCCGGCAGACTGGTTAGCTAATTTTGTGGAAGAGGTCTCAGGAATCAAGTATTTCTTCAACAGACTTTCCACTAATCTTCCTTTCGCCTCCATTTCCACATGCTACCATTCTTGAGTTTTTTTTCTGGAGGGTAAATCAGTTTGTTTTCTTGCCTTTCTCTGTTATTGCATTTAGGGTTCAGTTTTTAATTATTCATATACTCTCCAGTTTCTGAAAGTGTGTCCATGTTGGCTTTTCTCCAATCACACTTTACTGATCTTTTAGCAGGTTTCTGAAAGGAGCAAAAGTAGAAGTGTGTATTCATCCCATCTCTTCATCCCTGATAATACAGATAATAAGACTCCCATTCAGCTCATTATAAATGGCTTTGTATTTTTTATTTCTGTCTTTTGAATAAAGAGATAATACAAACAAAATCTTCAAGAAGGTAAGAAACACAATTTAACTATTAGTTAGCTCTGATGATGATGCCATTCCTGGTCATTTTTAACTGAGATCAGATAGTTGTGCTCAAGAACATGGAGATCATTGATTTTGTTGTTATGAAGTTCATACTAAGTTCAGCTGTTTTTATTAGAATTCAACTACACTCACTGATTTGAAAAAAAACTTTGACAAGCTCAGGGGATAGAAGTAAATGAATAAACTCTCACATCTATATCTGTGACATTTAATACAAATTATGATATTAAAAATTATAATATTTAATAAAAATTAATATACTTTTAAAAATTAATTTCTCCTAATTTTATTTTTAGGGTCTTTTGTACATGAGCTCATTTTCTTTCCTTCCCCCTCCCTGCAGGTTTACTGAGATACAATTGACATATGACATTATGAAAGTTTAAGGTGTACAATGTGTTGATTTGATATATTTATGTACTATAATTCATTTTTTCAAGTTATTTTTTCATATAAAAATGTTTAAGGGGAAAAAAAAGAAAAAAATTAGACAAATTCTTGACATACTTATACCGTGTGTATTAATTAAAAATGAATAAATACTAGTACAAGTTAAAATTTGCAAATCAACCTACATATATTATTCCTCTTTTTATTCTGCAACAAAAAATTTTATAAAAATAGCACAACTCTAAAACTTGGGAAGAGCAAACTTGGAGAAAAAAGGGAATAGGATTATGAAATAAATCAGGAACTTTTATACGATTAAAACACCATAAATTTGTAACTCTAAGCTTTATTTTATGTATAAGTAAAGATTCTCTAAAAATCACACACACTAATTGACTGCCTGAGATTTTATAATACATTCATCAGTTTGGGTTCTCAATTCTCATAGAGATCATTTCATTCATTTAGCAGTATTTATTTAGTAACTACTATATATCAGGTACTTATTCTTGGCACAGGAAATACAGCAATGAACAAAACAAACAAAAATCTCTGCAATCATGGAGCATTCATTCTAGTTTTGGATGGAGAAAATAAAATAAATAAAAAGTGGATAACTACTATTTTAAATAAGTTAGTACATATTTAAATAAGTTAATTAAGGAAGACCTATCTGAAGATTTCATTGATACCAGATATTTTTTACCTAGTTTGGAAGTTGTCACTTCAAAAAACCAGTCTAAAGCACATACTAAATTTTAAATAGAAAAGGAAACTAATTAAGAAAATCCTAATTCAAGATGGAAATTAGAAACAAAAATTATTCTTCTGAGAGAGCTAAAACAATATTGCATTGATGAAATTTTATTTTTTAAAATTTTTTGGTTTAATTATTTTTGAGAGAGAGAGAGAGCTCGAGCAGAGGAGAGGCAGAGAGAGAGGGAGACACAGAATAGAAAGCAGCCTCCAGGTTCTGAACTGTCAGCACAGAGCCCAACAGGGGCTCAAACCCACAAACCCGAAATCATGACCTGAGCCCAAGTCACATGCTTACCCAACTAAGCCACCCAGGTGCCCTGCATTGATGAAATTTTAAAAAGCCAGTGTGTTGTTATAAATGTAAAAAATTTACTTTTGGTTGTATTCCAATAGTGATATCCAGACATGTATCAAATGCTCCAAAATTACTTAAGACCTTATTAAGGTATTACCATTTAAAAAAAGACATGACACCAGTTTTCATTTTATCTTGAATAAATGATATCACAGAACTTTTAGACTGTAACATTTAAAGCTGTAAAGGAGAAACTAGAATATCCAAACTAGACCCAAGGAAACCCCAATCCTCAGACTAAATACTAGGAAGGAATAACTGATATCTTGTCTTTTTCATTTTAATAATAAATTTAATGAAAATTTACCTTGCCCAGAGCGGCTTTGGCGAGAGTCTACACTTGACTGTCTTCGATCCGGTGGTTCCTCGCTCCCTCCATCTATATAAAAGTAGAAAGAGAGCAAATAGATAATGAAATTATCTATGGTGCCATCTGTATCTCAAAACAATAATATCTATCATTTGTTTTTAGCTCTTATAATCTTAATCATTAAAATATTTGAGGACTTTTTCCTATATAAATGAAAAGTCTTTACCCATATTTTTTTGAGGACAGTTTACATTTATTTCCCTCTGGAAGTCTAAAGAAATTCAAGGTGTTTTTTTCCCTACCCCTATACTATACACTCTACCTCACACGTAATGAGTAATTTTATCAACTCTAAAGTTCACTCACAGATTCTAGTATAGAAGCTTTGACTTAAAGATTTAAAGCAATGTCTAAATTAATTACAGCTGTTTATTTGTATAAAGTATGTCAAATAATCCCCTGGACTCTATGTTTTACTAATAAAAATTATATTTATAGGTCTTATGAGAGATAATAAGAAAATTAGGTAATACATGAAACAGCAATATAAATCAGAATCAGAAAAACTCAGAAATGAGGAGACAAAAACTAAGAACTAGAAATAAAACAAAAATCATTTCAGTACTGAAGACTAAACCGTAAGAAAACAAGCACAAATAAACATAACAAAAGACCTTAAAAGAAACAGAGAGTAAAAAGGAAGAAAATCTTTAACAAATTAAAAAAAAGAGACATTAAAAAGGATTTGAGAAGGTGCCAAATATCAGAGATAAGCAAAGAAGATTCAGCATAAGACAAAAAATAAGAAAAATTAAAAAAAGAAGCCCTAAAGGAGAAAAACAAAGTGAGAGAACAAAACAAATATTTAAAACTGTAATACAAAAATGCTTTCCCAGAAAAAAATGTGTATACGTTATATGTGATATATAGTTATATGTGTGTATAAATACATGTATACATTCTCACACACATATATATGTATATACAGTACATCTGAAACTACATATTGCAAGAGCGCCCTGTGTAGTTGAGATAATCAACTTAGATCAATGCACCAAGTAGTTTTTTACTAAAATTACTGGACTTTAAAGAAAAAAGGGAAAAAAAAATCTCTTGGGCATTTAGGCAAAAGCGTCACATGATTTATAAGAGAAAATAATAAATTTCAAATACACAAAGAAAACTTGAACCAAAGATTTTACATCCAGTAAAACTAACCTTTTAGTATAAAGACAAACTGTTATCAACATGCAAAACCTCAGGGAATACTGTCCCAATGAACTTGTCCTGGCTCTTCTAGAGAACTAGCTATAGGCAATCAAAGCAACAGGAGAAACACCGAAATAAATCAGAGTTTTTAAATGGGGAGATTACAGAATGTAATGGCTATAAGATCTGACAATGTAGATGCAGTGCTACCATAAAAAAATGGAGGGGACAGAGGTTGGAGAAAGCATTTTAAAAAACAACAAAAAGTTAACTGATTTCAGTAATCAAAACCAGTGGCAATAATGTTCTGAGATCTTTACAAAGAGGGATAAAGCAAATGATTAATTATGGGATACTCTAATGTTATTGTCTCCTTGAGAACCAGAATTCTCAGTGTGGAAGAAAGAAAATATGGATATAAAAATACACAGAAGTAAAAACTCTGTAGTACTGAATCTACATTGCAAATGTAAATACAATATTATAAGTCACGGGTATACCCTAGTTCTGTCCACTAAAAGCACTTACAAAGAGTGCTTGAGTGGCAATGACCACTCCTAGCACCCCGACTGCGATCTTGAAATGCCATTCTCCATTAAGACAAACCAGGACTTCTTAAAGAACTAGCTGGCTTAGGGGCACCCAGCTGGCTCAGTGGGTAGAACATACAACTCCTGATCTTGGGGCCGTGAGCTAAAGCCCCGTGTTGGGCGTAGAGCTTGCTTTTAAAAAATTTTAGTTAGGGGCGCGTGGGTGGCTCTGTCGGTTAAGCATGTGACTTTGGCTCAGGTCATGATCTCACAGTTTGCGGGCCTCTCGTTGGGCTCTGTGCTGAGAGCTCAGAGCCTGAAGCCTGCTTCGGATTTTGTGTCTCCGTCTCTCTCTCTCTGCCCCTCTACCTCTCATGCTCTGTCTGTCTCTCTCTCTCTCTCAAAAATAAACATTAAAGATTTTTTTTTAGTTAAATTAAAAAAAAAAAAACCCTAGATAGTTTAGCAAAGGATATGTACTAATGAACCTGGACCATCCTGACAGTGCAGTTGTAAGGAAGCTATCAAAGACAATGTACAACTAGGGTCATATCAAAAAGACTCAGTAAAGAAGCTCTCACTGGTCATGAGATCACAATGATGTCTACAAAAACAACATGACACTAACTGGTCACCTTCTAAGCATGATAGAAACCCAGTTCATTATCTTGAAATCTGGGGGGAAAGGAAAGAATTAAATAATTCCTACATTTCCTATATAAACTGTACTGGTAGCCCAAGAGTACATAACAGAGATCTTCTATAAAATCATTCCAGACAATAAATGGGAAACAAGAAAAAATCAGAATATCACCATTTCATAACTTGCAATGAGTGAACAGCTCCAGAGGCACTGAGCATCAATTACTAATAACACTAAAAAGGGAATAAACACCAGACACTGTATGTCTCCTGGTGACAGGAGCGCAGTTATAGTTTTCAATCAAACCTGAGTCTGGTCAAACTACTGAATCTGTGGGTTTTCAGGAAAAACAAAGGACAGATGAAAATGTTGAATTGTTCCTAAGCACATGATCAACAAAATACAGACTATGGGAAATTTTACAGGTCAAACAGCCTAAGTCTTTTAACAGATTAAAAAAAAAAAAAAAAAGATAAAGTATTATGCAGTCCTAAATTATTGTGGAATAAAGATTCATTTTATCAAAAATAGAAAACTATACTAGAAATATATGACATCTTAAATCAGGATATGCAAATACAGTACTAGTCAATTTTCCTTCCTAGTAATTAATTTTTTTATGCAAGTGTCTTTCTTTCTTTTCCTTTACTTGGAAATCAATGACAATGAGCAACATTCATATTCAGGCAGGTCTTAAATTTTCATTTTTCTGATTTTTCTATGTGGATAAAAAATATATACACACAAATTTCTGTTTTAACATCAAAACATGCTCTTAAAGTATGTGAGAAGTCCTTTGAATAAAACAGACGTTTCTGTCAGCAGCACTGTCTTCCTAAACAATAAGAGGAAAAAAATAAATAAAAAACTAGGCTTCAAAAATTTGCATGATCTCCATAATGTTATGGTATTGATAAAATAATACACAGGAAAAAAATAGGCAAGAAGTGGCTTAAGACATAATTTTGAGTCAGCAAGCCAATGAATATGAAGACAAAAAAAATCACCAATTTTGATACCACCATAATCTATAATGTTTTAACTGCCTACATTTTCAAAATAAAATCAGAAATACATTGCAATAAATTTGAGCAGTTCACTCCTCTAAGACTGAAACCTTATAACCAACCATGCCTTACCTCAGTGGAGACTAATCATAAGAGCTGAGATTAACCCTCAGGTAAAAGTAGACAATAAAGATTTTTCAAAAAGAATAAACTCACCACTTCCCCAAAATGATGTAGGGAAAAATTTCAACCCCTTTGAAAGTGTTTGCGGTATGCTTATGGAACCAACGAAACCATTATCCAAAATAGCAAGATTGCAGTGACATACAGTACTATAAATGTTTTTGCTTTGCTTAACACACAATTCTTTCAGTACAGGTAAGACCTCCCACACAGGACACATCAACATTTATGGACAAAACAGAAGACCTTCAGTCATTAAGCAAGTCAAGCTATTTGCATGACACTTATTACCTCACCCCAGAGTGTAGACAGTAGGACAGGGGTGCGTCTATGAAGTTAGAATTTACTCATCAAACTTGAATTAAAGATTTACTTCAGATATACTGTGAACTTTACAGAAGAAAACCCCTGATGTAACAGGTACAGAAATAAAAAGGCCTGACTGTCCAACTCAAGTACTAGCTGTTAAAAGCAGAACTTAGGTTTCCTGGATTTAAGATAATCAGCAAAGAACATTTGTTTTTTTACCTGCATACTGAGTTAAACCCAGCAAGTAATATAAAACAATGTATATTTAATATGGAGAAACCTTAATAGATTTCCTATTCCCATTATTTCCTATGCAAAATGTCATAGGAGAATTTACTTCATAGGGTAGATAGCTTTCAACTCAGGTGTATTATAGCACTAAAACAGTCCTGGTAAAGAAATACCAACCATATACAGATATTCAGTATGTAGTGATTTCTATGAAGGGATTTAAGTTAAAGAAAGTCTATTAAGAAAGTGCCTGAACCATTCCAAGAAAAATATTTTCTTTTCTGTAAGTAGGGGATACTTTAAATGATTCTTCTTCTCAACCCAGGATCAAAATATTACAGCTGAAAAATTAACAACTTAAGTGACCTTGAATTTGGTAACCTAAGTTCATCTTTAGTCTTCTCAGCTAAATACTGTGCTAGTATAAATAACAGATGAGATTATAAATTAAAATTTTGAAGTTTGGTTGCCTTTAATTCTCCTTTGGAAACTTTAAATATACTGCCCTAATAGAAAGCATGGGAGGGGTATTAAAACTGCATAAAATACAATACTTTTACTATTCAACTATAAACTCTGGTTCCTTTTACTGGCCAGGCATGAATCTGTAAGAAGTATGTACACTTAATGCCAACAAAGGCAGACAAGAACTGGAAGGTATGAGTGGATTTTTTTTTTTTTAATACAAAAGGAAGGACCAAGAACATAAGCCAGATTTATTATCCAAAGGTAAGTAGGTAGGTAGGTAGAATGTATGTATGTATGTATGTATGTATGTATGTATGTATGTATGTATGTATTTTGAGACAGACAGAGAGAGAGAGAATGAATCCCAAGCAGACTCCACACTGTCAGCATGGAGCCTGATGCGGGGCTCAAACTCACATGACCTGAGCCAAGATCAAGAGTTGGCCGCTTAACCAACTGAATCACCCATTTACCCCTTAAATATAAGACTGAGACTCAGGGAAGGAAAGTTACTGTCCCCAAATCACACCACAATCCTAAAATTTAAATTGTCTGGTTTCAAAAATCTCTACTGTTATCTTTTATAACAAAGAAATTGTTTTAATGTATTTTTATTTATTTTGAGAAAGAGAGAGACGGAGCATGAGGAGCAGAGGGACAAAGAGAGAGGGAGACACAGAATCTGAAGCAGGCTCCAGGCTCTGAGCTGTCGGCACAGAGCCCGAAACAGCTCTAAGTCATAAACCACGAGATCACGACCTAAGTCCAAGTTGGTTGTTTAACGAACTGAGCCACCCAGGTGCCCCTATAACAAAGAAATCATTAAAGTGGTGGTAGGGGGGACTTCAGGGAAAAGAGAGCAGAAGCAGGCAGAAATCAATTCAGAGGCTACTGCAAAAATCCAGAAGAAGAATGAACACTTCAACTAAGGGAGCAGTGGAAGTGGTGAGAAGGAGTCAGATGCTGGATTTATCTTGAAGGTACAGCAGAGAGAATCTACTGTCAGAAGAGAAAAATAAAGAAATAATCAGGGTAATTCTAGTATCTTGGACCCAACCAATGGATCTGCAATTTACTGAGACAGGAAAGACTGTGAGAGAATAAGTCTGGGTATGAGGGAAGTATTTGGAAATCAGTTCTGGACATACTAAGCTTGAGATGCCTGTTACACAAATAAGCAGACGTGAACATGAACATACATATGCCATCAGTACATAAACCACTTTTAAACTGTATGACATCCCCACATAAGGGATTATAAGTGTGTGTGTGTGTGTGTGTGTGTGAGAGAGAGAGAGAGAGAGAGAGAGAGAGAGAGAGAGAGAGAGAGAGTCAAAAGACTAAAGCTTGGGGCTGAATCCAACATGCAGAAGCTGGTGGTATGAGGAAAAACACCAGACAATAAGGAGTAGTAACCAGAGAACAGAAACAAAACTAGAAGAGTACAGAAGTTAAGAAAAGAGTTTCATGGAAGGGAAAAGATCAAATGTTGATAGGTCAAGTAATATGAAACTGAGAACGGATCACTAAATTTAATCAATGTAGATGATTTAACATGGTTCCTGTGGAGTGGTAGGGATGAAACCTGATGGGATTAAGTTCAAGAGAGATTAGAAAGAGTTTCTGGAGAAGGTCTTCTCTCTCACTAGACATAGAAGACAACCCATGGAGACCCTGGATATTCTGGCTGCCATTCTTAAAAATAAAGGGAATAAATCATAGGATAAAGTTATTACTATGGAAATTAGGACAGAGATGGAAGACACCAACGTCCTTACTAACACTGGATAACTGAAGAAAATTACCCTACTTCTGGTCCAATAAATCCTCACCATCATATAAACCAGAGGTGAATAAACTAGCACATAAGCCAAATCTAGCCTGCTACCTATTTTTGTACAGCCAGTGAGCGAAGTAAGAACAGATTTCACACTTGTAAATGACTGAAAGTTAAAACAGTAATACTTTGTGACATAAAATGTATATCAAATCCAAATTTGAGTGTCCATAAATGAAGTTTTATTAGCATGTGGTCATGATCACTCATTTATATATAGTCAATGGCTGCTTTTACACTACAATGACAGAGTTCAGTATTTGCAACTATCTGGCCTACAACACCTAACATATTTACTATCCAGACTTTCACAGAAAAAGTTAGCAAACCCCGGGTTCAAGCAATTCTGGGACAAATACTCTATTCCCTGCAACTGTAACATCCTAAATAATACATTCCCCTATATGCTGGCACACCAAACTACTTGATGATATTCAAAGAGGAAATGCATTATAATGCCTCCATCAATTTATTCACGCTATTTCTTCTACTTAAAATGCAGCTGCCTTTACTTGACAATATAAGAAATTATATCCAACACATTTTAACAGGGATTGGTGTCTAGCAGAACTAAGCTGGACTCAATCTTTGAACTACTTAGGAATATTCATTAATTTCCCTGAACCTCAATTTCTTTATCTATGAAGCTATAATACCTATGGAGTTGTAGTGAAAAACAAATGTAGTAATGTATATAAAACACAGCATGCCACCTGGCACTAAATAAACACTTAGGAATAAATGGAAACTGGAATCTTTTTTCTTTTTTTTTTTGATAACTGGAATCTTCATTTATCATCATCCCATCAGTAACAACATCCTTTCGCCAAAAGATAGCTTAAATATCATTCCCTGATCCTCTCTATAAGATTTTTGGGATGCCTCCCATTAAGAATTAATTGTTCCCTCTTCTGTGCTTCTATAGCACATTACCCATATCTGTTTTATGGCACTGCCACACCGCATAATGATTAATTATTTATATGACTATCTTTGGACTATAAAAAGTTTAAAGTGTGCCTTTGAAAGCCTTTTTCATCTTGGTATTTTCACTGCCAACTTGGAATCTGGTATGGCATGGGTATTCTCAAAACAAACAAACAAACAAAAAACATTGTTGAATTAATTTTGTCAAGGGCCAGCTCTAAAATTAATGCATTCATAAAACCAAATCAAGTTCAAGAAAAAAATAAGTGGTATTAATGTGGTTTGAGACACAATTTAAGAAGTTCAGTGTTTTTCTTTTCTTATCCAAACTATAACTATAAAAAGAAGAGTGGCATTATGCTAAACATTAAGCCCTTATCCTCCATAACAGTCTCAGAGATCTTAATTATCAATAAGAACTTTCATAGGGAAGCCCAGAGCCACCTAAAATTGATTTCGTTCATTAGAAAACATCTATAGTGGCTCTTCCTCTAAAGAAAAAAGGAAGCACACTATACCAACTAAGAAGTATTTATTAACATAATGCTATCAGTACTTTTCACAGGTTTTCACAGATCTAGCTTATATATTCTAAATCTAAATAAGAAAAATAACTTCCCTATGATGAGTTATTAACTTATATTTGCCTACGTTATCCAAAATTGCCTAAGGTATCCCAGAAGGTCTGATCCGTAGGCTCAAGAAAAGTTCTAAACACAGAATGTTTTGATTCTCATGATGGAGCTATGCATCAATGATGAGGACTAATAAGAGGAAAACAAAGTAGACTCGCTAATTGTAAATGGAGCAATCACCAGCAATAATGTATCTTAAAAGTTGATGACTGTGCTTTCAAAGTGCACAATGAATATACAAAATGTCAAGCCTAACACAGAATTAAATTAATGGAGCAACCTTTAAAAATAAAGGTATCGGGGCGCCTGGGTGGCTCAGTTGGTTGAGTGGCCAACTTCGGCTCAGGTCATGATCTCACGGTCTGTGAGTTTGAGCCCCGCGTCAGGCTCTGTGCTGGCAGCTCGGAGCCTGGAGCCTGCTTTGGATTCTGTGTCTCCCTCTCTCTCTGCTCTTCCCCTGCTTGTGCTGTACCTCTCTCTCTCAAAAATAAATAAATGTTAAAAAAAAATTAAACAAAAAATGTATCTACAATGATACATTTTTTTTTATTAATAAAATTTTTATTTTATTTATTTAGTTTTTAAATATAATTTATTGTCAAATTGTCTAACATACAGTGTGCAAAGTGTGCTCTTAGTTTTTGGGGTGGATCCCCATGGTTCATCGCTTACATAAACACCCAGTGCTCATCCCAACAAGGGCCCTCCTCAGTGCCCATCACCCATTTCCCCCTCTCCTCCACCCCCCCCCATCAGTTTATTCTCTGTATTTAAGAGTCTCTTATGGCTTGCTTCCCTCCCTCTCTGTTTGTAACTATTCTTTTCCCCTTCCCTTCCCCCATGGTCTTCTCTAAGTTCCTCAAGATCCACATAGGAGTGAAAACATATGATATCTGTCCTCCTCAAAAATATGGAATGCTTTATGAATTTGTGTGTCATCTTTGTGCAGGGGCCATGATAATCTTCTCTGTATTGTTCCAATTTTAGTATATGTGTTGCCAAAGGGAGCACTAACTTTTATTTTAGAATGGTTTTAGATTTATAGAAAAGTTGCTGAGGTAGTATAGGGAAATCTCATAAACCCTACACCTGGTTTCCCACTTAGATTAGTTATTTGCCAAAACTAATGAATCATATTGATACATTATTAACTAAAGTCCACACTTTGAGATTTCCTCAGTTTTTATTTAATATATATTTTCCATTCTGTGATACATTACATTTAGTCATCACATATTAGGTTCCTTAGATTAGTTTCTCAGACTTTTTTGTTGGTAACCTTGACAGTTTTGAGATGTACGGGTCAGTTTAGTAGAATGCCCTCAGTTGGGGTTTGTCTGATGTTTTTCTCATGATTAGACTTTGGTTATAGGTTTAGGGGAGGAAGACCACAAAGGCAAATTGCTATCCTCATCATATAATTCCAAGAATGCACACTGTCCATACACTCAAATTAACTAAACAGGTAGACATGTTGACATGCCCTACATCACTGCAAAAGAAAATTCAAGCCCTAGCTTCTTCAGCTGTGCCAACATTGATGAAAACAGACACTACCTCTTTGGCTCTTATTATGTGTCAGGCACTGTGCTAAGTGTTTTACAAATTTATGTCACTCAATCCTCAATAAAACCTTATAATCTAATTATCATTTTTTCTTTTTGATAGATCAGGAAACAGGAGTTGAGATTTTCAGCAAATATGGCCACAGCTGGAGTTAGTTAAGTGCAGGATCCAGGATCTGAAGCCAGGCCTAATTCTAAAGCCTGTTCTCTTCTCCACCATTCTCTTTCTATACACAAATATATCATGACATGTTACAGTTGGTACGAGACCAAAAAAAGATGAAAAAATTCCAAGGTGATTTTGAAACAATCTCTGATTTCAAACCTCTTCGCCTCAAATTAGATACTCACAATGGCTCACTCAAATTCTTGAGTTCACCAGCTTTTTCTGCATGGAATTTTTAGGAAGCATAGATATCTCTTACAGATAAGCATAGAATGACAGAGCTAGAAGGAATTTTCAGTTTATTTTTGTCAATTTACACTTTTTAAACACTTTGTGGGGTTGAGGCTTTGAATAAAAGAGTCCAACACAGCAACTTAACAACAGCTAAAATTATAACTGAATGTCAGGGCACCTGGGTGGCTCAGTCAGTTGAGCATCTGATTCGGCTCAGGTCATGATCTCATGGCTCGTGAGTTTGAGCCCCGTGTCGGGCTCAGTGCTGACAGCTCAGAGTCTGGAGCCTGCTTCGGATTCTGTGTCTCCCTTGCTCTCCGCCCCCTCCCCCACTCACACTGTCTCTCGCTCTCTCTCTCTCAAGAAAAAAAAAAAAACATTAAAAATTAAAAAAAAATTATAACTGAACGTCAGTAGGTGTATACACAAACACACTCTTACCTTATGTATTTTTGGTGTTCTTATCTGTTGGAACTGGATGCTGAGGATACATATAAGTCTCAATCTTGGCCACATATCAGACTGGTCTAGAAATCCAGGGATTTAAAAAAAATCCTTATGCTCAAGTTACCACCCAGATTAATGAAATGAGAATACTTAGAGTCAGACCCAAGCATGACAGGGTCTTTAAAATTCCCTGGATGACTGAACGTGCAGCCAAAGTCAAGAAGCGTTAGTAGACACTGAGCGGAGCTATGAGACAGTGATGAACCGGATCCATCTGCAAGTTTCCAGTGCTAACAGACAGATCCTACAGGTAAGAAACACTAACTGTACAGAAGGATATGATCTCTAAATTGAGGATGAAGTTTACATTCATGGGTTAACTCCCTGTTTATTACTGATTTTGGTGGCTTGGGGGATTGTGGACTAAACTGGGATAATATTGTGTAATGTCAAGGTGGTTTTAACCTATCAATAACTAGACTCAATTTACTCCTTTGGGCTGGGCTTGAGAAGTTCTACCACCAAGATGATGATGTCACCTAGATGAAAAGCTTCCTAATAAGATTCTAAAAACTGGAATAGCCTCTGCTTCTTCACATTAACCTGTCTCAGGCAAGCCACAGCTCCTAAAGTATGAGAAGGGATGTTCAGGAACAGTACCAGACTTTATTTATAAAAACAGACAAGAATAAAAGAACATGGTGCACTTAGGAAAATCCAGAGTTTGACAGAACTAGAGTGCAGAAAGTATACGGAAGAGGCAGGCTATGAAAGCAGAAAAGTTGGCAGAGGCATAATCACAAAAGGCATAGTCATTATTTATGAGTAGACTTCACCCTCTAAGTGAAGTAGGGAAGAAAATGAAGGACACTGAGCAGGAGAGGAGCATGATCTGACCAGTGTTTTCAAAAGACAAATTTGGCAAGCATATATTAAGTTGGCATTATGGGGTCACAGGCTAAAGGCAAAGAGATCACTGCACTAAGCCCAAAGGAAAGGAAAGCCTGAATAAATGCACTAACACTGAGAATACAGAAGAAAGGGTAGGTTCATGGAATATTTGGGACTGAGAATCACAAAGACCTTGCATCCCTGTGAAAGAGATGTTTCTAATCACTATCATCAGTTTTCCTGACCCTTTCTTCCTCAAATACACTCTTATCAGCCTTTTGCCCACACCGCTCCAGAAAAGTCACATTTACCAAGATCTCCTATAAAGCCCATCGCTAAATCCAATGGTCACTTCTCAGTTTTGTTACACAGACATACTTTTTACACAAATGCATAGACAAGTAAAAAGTATGTCTCCCTTCCCTGGTTCTTGTCTCTCCTTAGTAGTTATCACTAATATATTCTGTACTTTACTTATGTACTTTAATTTTGGGCAGCTTCTCTACTAGAATGTAACTTCCATGAGGGCAAATAATGTTGTATCCACTGTTCTATCCCCCATGCCTAGAGCAACCGCTGACACGCCGTAGGTGCTCAAAAGATAGCTGCTGAATTAATTAATGAGTGAAAAGTGAGCCCTGGGGCACTATGCCATTTAGAGACTGGGGCGATGAGAAAGAACAAACCAGGGAGATAGGGAGCAACAGAGCTAGGAGAGGGTGGTATTCTGGAAGTTAAGTGAAGAGAAAACTTCAAGGAAAAGAGAATGATTAACTGCAACAAATGTTGTTATAATAAGGCAAAAAAAAAAAAAAAAGTGAAATGAGTGAAAGAAGGGAATTCTGGATGCCTTAGAACTCATGATTGGGAAGGACTGACTGTAATTCCAATAACCAAGATAGAGAACATAAGATGGGAGATTGCAAAGGATAAATAATAAGTCACTTTAACAAAGAATTTAATTTACAATCTAATTAATCTTAACCTCTATTTAGTGCCTTATCAATTCTAGATCTAGGACTAGAAGGAGGGAAAAATGAACAGCTAGAAATGAAATTATTTCATCCCTTGATTTTTTTTTTTAAACCAAACAAGTATTTCTCCAACAGGAGCTCTATAACGATTCTTAATACTCAACACAAATGCTTATGTTTTACTTTTTTTTAATGTTTATTTATCATTATTATTATTTTGAGAGACAGAGATACAGAGTGTGAGTGGGGGAGGGGCAGAGAGAGGGAGACACAGAATTCAAAGCAGGCTCCAGGCTCTGAGCTGTCTGCACTGAGCCACCCAGGCGCCCCTATGTTTTACTTTTAAATCCTTTATTCTACTAGGGAGCTCCTTATTCATCTATTTATGTAAAAATTGGAAAGGTTCGTCTACTAATTACTAATTGCCTTTTTGAAATCTCTACTTGAATGTATCGTATATACCTCAAATTCAAAACATCCAAACACGAAATTCTCACTTTTTCCCTCACCCTTTCAAACTTGATACTCTATCAGAGCTCATCTCAATGAATTCATCACCAAATGTTGCTGATTTTTCTTTCCTAAATGTCCCTTGACCCCAACCTGTCTCCAACTCCCATGTCCATTCTCTTCTAAATGTTTATCCATAAAATAGCTGAGTAATCATTTAGAAATGCAAATGTAATAGTTTTCCCATCTAATGTTTAAAATGTTAGAGTGATCCCCCTTAGAATAGGTACAAATTCTTAACATGGTCTGTAAGACCTTCATTTTCCTGCTTCATTTCTAATTAGATCTCCCTTTGTCCCCCAGTTTCTGATCTCTACCCTCAGGATGTCTATGAGAAACTACTATATACCTGGGAAGTCAGGATAAAGTGGTTTTCACCTCAAATTCCTGCCTTCATATATGAGGATAAGTTTCAACAGCACTACTAATAGAAAATTTTTATTTTATGTCATATGTTCATAACAAAATAAACTTTCATAGTTATTCCTCTTACTCCCTAAAGGGATAGGATGATAGTTACCAGACTAAAAATCAAATATTCCCCTCCCACAATTCACCTCCAAGAAAAGGCACATCTTTCTGTTCTGATAAGTGTGTTTAAATCTATTGACACTCATTGAAAAACCAAAGTAATAAAAAGTCAATAAAAAATATTATCTAACTATCCCTCAATTTTTTTCACAAAAAAAGTTATACTTTGTTTATCCCATATGCCTATATTATTTCATTATAAGGGCAATGAAAATAAAAATTCAAGGTCAAAATGTTTTACAGAAAAAGGTGTTTTTTTAAAAAAATTTTTTTTAATGTTTATTCATTTTTGAGAGAGAGAGAGAGAGAGAGACAGACAGAGCATGAGTGGGGGAGGGGCAGAGAGAGAGGAAGACAGAATCTGAAGCAGGCTCCAGGCTCTGAGGTGACAGCACAGAGCCGGACGCGGGGCTCGAACTCACGGATCGCGAGATCATGACCTGAGCTGAAGTCGGACACTTAACCAACTGAGCCACCCAGGTGCCCCAGAAAAAGGTTTTTTAAAGAAAAAACCTTGTTATATGTAACATACAAATTCAAAACATTATTTCCCTCTCTAAACTTGTCATGTGTAAGGTCTTTACTAGAGTATTACTATATTGTATTTTTCTCTTAAGTAACCAGGAAATGTAAATACAACAATGATTAAGTGGTTGAATAAAAGGAATCATTAGGATCTAGTAGAATACAAAGATATTTAGGGGCACCTAGGTGGCTCAGTTGGTTAAGCATCCGACTCCCAGCTCAAGTCATGATCTCATGGTTTGTGGGTTTGAGCCCCACATCAGGCTCTGAGATGTAAGAGCCTGCTTCAGATTCTATGTCTCTCTCTCTCTCTCTCTCTCTGTCTCTGTCCCTCCCCTGCTTCTCTCTCTCTCAAAAATAAACATTAGGAAAAAAGAATATAGAAATATTTAATCAAAAAATAAGGAAGTAACTGGATAAAGAAACTGAATAAAGACTCACATGTAAATAAAGGAACTTCATATATGA
Organism: Panthera leo; assembly: GCF_018350215.1. Taxonomy (NCBI): domain Eukaryota; kingdom Metazoa; phylum Chordata; class Mammalia; order Carnivora; family Felidae; genus Panthera; species Panthera leo. The sequence continues at coordinate 45,634,885 of NC_056692.1, read as the reverse complement.
GAAAACAGCATTATAAAGTACTGGAGAAAGGAAAGGCTATTCAACAACAAATAAGGTACAAAAATTAACTTTTTCACAGGAGAAAAAATAAATAGATTCCCTGTCAAGCCATATTCTCATTATCAAAAAATTAAGGGGAAAGGGGAAAAAAATCAAAATGTAATAAAAATCTGAAAATAAAAAACACAAAACTTCAACTATTTAAAAACAATTTTCTGAAACAACATAGGGGGAATAAAGAATGAAAAACATGAATAAATTAAAATTTTAAACTTACATTCCACAGAGGTTTAGAGTTTTAGTCTTAGTCTAACCAAAAGACCAAAGTTTTGGTCTAACCAAAAGCAAAGTTTTAAGACAGAAAAGACACTGAGAAAAGATATTTGCAATAACTATCAAGGACTAAGGATCAATCTACAATTTGAAATTTGAATTTCATATAATTTTCACATGTTGTGACATTTTATGGGGTTTTTTTTTGTTTTTTGTTTTTTTTTTTTTTGCTGAATCATAAAATAACTGTAAAAAATATCCTTAGCTCACAGGTTGCACAAGAACAGGTGGTAGACTGGATTTGACCCATGGGCTATAGTTTGCCATATCCAAAGAATATCCATAAATCAATAAGAGAAAGATATATAACCCAAGGGAAAAATGCATAATGAATATAAGAAAGCTATTAACAAAGGAGGTCATCTGAAAGGCCAAAACACATCAAAGAAATTAAGGAAACAAATTAAATCACTAGGATATTACCTTCCACGTACCAGATTGGGGAAAATGAAGAAGTCTGACCATATGAATGTTGGGAAGGATATGGCAAAACGGGAACTCTCAAACACTTTTGAGAAGACTATAAATTAGTAGTGACACGGCACAGAAATTATCTAGTAAAAGTGAAATGCAAATAATCTACATCCTGGCAATTCAACTTCTAGGTATAGCTCCTAGAGAAACTCTGATATGTGTGTAAGGATATTTACTGCAGCATTATTTGTAATAACACAGAACAAAACAAACACTGAAATAAACTCAGATTTCTGTTAGGAGGGAAAAAAAATAAAAGAAGGATGTTCATAAAATTGAATACTATACAACACATACAAGAAATCAACCAAATCCTATATACCAACAAGAGCAAAACAAAATAAGCCAGATGCAGAATTCTATAGAGAGAATGTTACCACTTAGTAAATTTTAGAATACGTATAATACTAAACTAAATACTGCTCATGGATACATTTGTATTAGGATTTTTCATCTCTTATAAAGGAGATTCAAATACCAACCTTTTTTTTTTTTTTTTTTTTTTTTACCAAATCCTAAATCTGTATGTATGAGCCTGTATTATTTATGTCTGTGTGCATCTGTGTTAGGATATGGTTATAGCAATGAGAACTAGTGAAAAGACATGCCATATTTTATTTTGAAAGTTATGGGGATTTACATTTATGAAAATTCATTATTGCAGCAAAATAAAGAATGGACTAAGGGTACTAAGACTGGAGACATAATAATTTAAGTGAGAAAAAAGGAAATGCTAAAATTAGGAAGTGAGAATGGAAGAGGACAAGAGAAGACAAAGTTGAGAAGCATCCACAAGTTTTAATCAAGTGGACTTGATGGCAGGTTACATGTTGGCAGCCATTTTGGGAGTGCAGAAAGCTTCACATATTTCCCAACTGCTTCCTGAATACGCTTGCTATTCGTTAATTAATACGCTTTTAAACAGCTTTCAAAAGTGACATCTACACTAGCTGATGATGATAATGGTCCATCAGCTATAGCTAAGTGATAGAAAAGGATTTTAGAAAACAAAATATCAGTTAAAGCAATTTTGAAAGAGATGCAGCAGAAAGGTTTTCTCCGCTCTGCAGTTTCTGCCAGATTATATGCACAACATGTCCTCCTGAGGGTTAAGGGTACTGGTGAATACTAATACCTCTGAGGAAGAGACGATAAAAGACTTCGGGACCGTACAAGAACAAATTCCATACTTGCTGTATGACTTTGGCCAAGTCATTTAACTTCTTTTTCTCTGCCTCTGTTTCTTCATCTGCTAAGTGAGTAACATAAAGTACAGGTGATCCTTGACAACATGGAATCGAACTGTGTGGGCCCTTATACGTGATTTTATAAATGTATATTCTCTTCCTTATGCTTTTCTTAGCTTTTTCTTTTCTCTAGCTTACTTCACTGTAAGAATATAGTACATAATACATACAACACAGAAACTATGTGTTAATCAATTGTGTTATCTGTAAAAGGCCTCCAGTCAACAGTAGACTATTAGTAGTTAAATTTTTGGAGAGTCAAAAGTTATTTGTGGATTTTCAACTGTGCAGGAATCAACATTCCCAACCCTCAATTGTTCAAGGGTCAACTGTAATATAATTTATCCCATAGGTTCTGAAAAGTAAATGAGTATAATTATGTATGTATTTATGTGTGGGTGTATGTCTTTCTATGCACATACAAAGTGTTTGCTATCATTATTCTTCACCAGTTAGGAGGCACTCACTAAGTGCTAGGGCATTGCACTAAGTGCTGGAGAAGTGGAGATGACAAATTTATATTGTCTGCCCTCTTTACCGTATGTAGCCATCACACCGTGAGAGACAAACTTGTGAGCTAATGTGCTATCTTCAACCTAAGTAACTAAAACGTCCTGAAGCGATTTCTCAGTCTGAGCCTACCAACAATTTTGACATCATTTAATCTTTTGACAATTGCTTAAAATCAACAGATAAGGCTTATAGTTTTATACAGAGAAAAATCTGTATTAATATACAAACCTATAGATGAAGTTACTTTCTAAACTCTATTCTCATTATGTCTAAATTTTCCTGTTATTCTATTTCTTTTATCCTTCTGAAAGATTCTAATCTAAAAGATTCATTACTAAATAAAACTAATAAAATACTAATAAAACTTATCTCTGAATTTCCCCCCTACTCTAAGAATATATCCATTTTTTATTTCTTTTATCTGTAACCATACTGTTAATCTGAAAGATTCATAAATAATACACTCAGAAACTACCTGGATCTTAGAATTACAAAGACAATGATGGTTAAATGAATATTAACAAGAGGTTTTTTATTGCTTTGCTGAAAACGAATTACTCTTTATTTACAGTATAAAATCTTTTGTTTTTACGCTGTAATAAAGTATTTTTACATTTTCTTTAATAAAAAGATGTTTCTTTATTGCCCAAGACATCTACTACAACAGTCATTCCCTCATCAACTTACTTTGTAACAGTCTCCTTCCACAAAAGATATCTTAATTGCATCCAGCTCTCTATTGCAAATTTACAGTACTAATCCTTGCCAGCCATTTTGTTTTCAGCTTGTAACACTAGCAGCCAGCTGCCTTCGGCCTGACTCTATTAGCATACCGGATAATTTAGAAAGTAAGCACAGAAATGGAACCTAAAAGATACAGTTGGTTTTTATCAGAATATATCCATATATTAGATATTACTGTTTAAATATACTTTATGTTTCTCTACTTCCTTTCAATTTAATTAGTTTTGTTAATTTAAATGCTCATTTCCTGCTCACAGTAATTTTCCCTCCCCTAAACCTATAAATGAGGTTGACCTATTACTGTTTATATATAAGAATTTCAAATTTTAATAAAACAAACTACACATGTATTTTAAATATTTTCTGTAAAAGATAAAAGGGTTGGACATTTGGTACTGTAATTTACAACTATATTCCAGCAGACCATCTAGCCAAGAATAATAAATACATAATAGATAACATATATTGTTCGCACATTTCAAGGGTGTTTCTAACAGCCAGCAGACAGCAAACAATTCTCCACCTGTTTTGACTTGCAATGGGCTGCTGTTTGAATGTCAATAACAACGTGTCCTCACCAAGCATCACTGAAGTCTTAGATGACAAATCATCTAATACAATTTTAATAGGATGGTGAAGGGTAGGGCCAAAGAGTTCTTATTAGTGGCCTGTTCTTCAGAACTCTTTACCATCACATCCTCCTGCCTTCCCCCAACAAGTCCCACTCATCTATATTTAATAAGTATTCTGAAATCATATTCTTCATTAACCCACACCATCACTTAAAGTAAAACTCTTTTTAGAGAGGCTCTTCTAGTTGATTAAATACTATTTAGAAAGTTTGTTAACTTAATAGAATATAACACCCTTGAAATAACAGTAAGAAAAAAAAAGGCCAAAGTTGGGGGGGGGGAACCCCTGCAAGGAAATAAAATGCTCCAAAGATAGAAATTACTGAAGTGCTTTAACTTCATTTTCTCTTTCAAACCCCTCCCTGTCTCCACTGTATTTTTTATGCTTTTACTGTGATGCTAACTAGCCATCCAGTCTGCTATAGAAGCCTCTGGTTAGAATAGATTTCAAGGCTGCTGTGTCTTGTGAGGAACCAATCAGATTTCTTTGTTTCATCTGCAACATTCCATCAGGGTTATATAACATTTTAGATACATGAAACATTCTAATAATATAGGATATTTCAGTCTATAGTTAGCTATCTACTGTCACTAAATCTGACATATAAAAATCCCATATTATTCTTCTGTGTTATTCAATAAAATCAAAGGAATATAGTATAGATGAGAGGGTTATTTTTCTTTCGGGGAAGAAAACAGTGAATTTGCTTTGTCTAAAAGAAAGAGTTTGTGAAAATACAGCATCTGAGCACTCTGCAGACTACTCAGATGCGTGCTGATCCTCCTTATTTCTGTTTATAGTAAAGTGGCTGAGGTAATCCAACACAGTGGCAAACAGCCATACAGTTGTTAATTCTTATCACATACAACATGTCACTAGTATAGAATAAAATATTATAAATAGATTTCACATACAACATGTCACTAGTATAGAATACCATATTATAAATAGATTTAAACTCAGGCTTAATCTTTTGCAATTTTTTTAAAGCACAGAAAAATTAAGTGAAATATTTAAGGCACCTGGACAAATACTTTCTCAAAGAAGAGAATTTGAACTCTAATGTCAAACCCCAACTTAACACCTACAACACTAACCAAAAAATAGTATACCAGCAGCACTGTTCCTATATGATCAGAGCACTTGCAGTACACTTTTACTGGCACCATACAAATATTTCCTCTCTCAATCTCTCTCTCTGCCTCAGATAATGCTGCATAACTTAAATACTGTTCTTCTGTGCTATTAATAAAACAACTCAGATATTCAAGAGCACATTAAGCTGAAACCTGTGAATCTAGTATTTTGTTTCTTTTTACAACTCAAAGGCATCCCACATATGATGGTTACAAATCAGCACAGGATTAAAATAGTGCCCGAATGCATAAAAAAGCTCAATCTGTTGGGTGTGGCTTAAGTAAATATATCTTGTCTCAACTGGACAGCTCCCCAGTAACATGCAGCCACTGAAACCCAAAATATATGAGTACATAAGTAAAGTGCTTCCGGGAAGGGGTGGGAAACTAAACCTCCATGTTTTTTCTATGCTTGATGTTCAATTGTTTCCATACTGTACTTCTAAAATGACAGTGCCTTGAGTCAATGCTGAACATTGCTCAAGAAACCAAGGACAGAGAAATTTTACTTGTCCTACTTCCTCTCTTCATTTTATACTCACTGTCTACAACATGGCCGTTCTTACAAACATTTTGCTTTCATAAAAGAGGTAATCATTTAAATCATGACTATGTGCAATGCGAACTCACACTGCATTACAGTCATCAATAAAATATGAAGTGCCAACTCCAGTGTTCATTCTACTTATTTTCCATCTCACCAGAGAATGCTATACTAATGCTCTCTACTATTATAAATGAACAATATAAAGAAAAAGACATTGGTAGGAGCTGCGACAAATATAAAACAGAAAAAATATAAAACCTGTGTTTACTTTTTAACAATCTAGTATTAATAGGGAAAAAAACCCTTTATGTGTATGTGTGTGTTGTGTGTTATATCTATCTATCTATCTATCTATCTATACATATATATACACACAACACACACACACACATTATACACATTTAGTACAAATATAAATCTGTTTATAATCTACCATGCATACATTTATTAAATGTTACACATGCAATATACCTGAAACCTCTATATATAGGGAGCATGCAGATTTCAGAACTATACATTTTCATTCTTAAATGGTCACAATCAAACATTAAAACAGCTAAGGATTTCTGACACACTGAACTATATCCAAGCTTTTAATCTTGTTAAACAATTTTCTCTGCTATTCAATGCAGCAAACCCACCTTCGAATCATATTGACGGTTATTTTTTTCCCATGCCCTCTACGTGCTGCACCATTTTGTCTGTCTTCTGGCCAGTGGAGAGATCGGCAGACAGCAGTGAAGGAGTGTACTGGAGTCAGCAGAGGCAGTGCCAGCCTCCTGCTGCAGTCTGTATATTGAACGCACTCAAACCCACAGGTGCCTACGTAAAATCCTCCAGCTGCAGCTGCCACTTAATGTTTCCTTCAGCAGCAGATCTGTATGCTATTTTCACTTTGCTTTAACCCAATAAATGGACAGGATACACAAGTGTGCACCTTTTAAAAATGAATTTTACATAAAATATTTATAGACATTATCTCCATTAAGTAGCTAAAAATGAGTGACTTTTTAAATCAGAAAGATAATCACTAAATTATGAAGATTCAGAAGAGTAATCACCAAAAGAGAAATACATTTCTAACACTCTATAAATTCTAAACTGGTAATTTAATTCTTCAAAAATATAGAACATTAAAAGCCAGCATATGATTTACCTTACATCTTCTTACATAATTATGAAAGTAATTTTTCGTATACCGTAAGTATATCATGTATAAATCCATAAAAAGGCCTGCCTCTAACCATACCTTTTCATCAGTACATAATCCACTGATAAGAAAATACAGAACTTCTCTGTTAAAAGGCTAAGTGAATCAAGGTAAACCAATGTTCAAACACTAACAGATGAAAAAGAAACAGAGGCTCACAATCCTTTCACATAAACTTCAAACACATACACTTTTATCCTACCCGAATTCTAGAATCCAAAAACCAGGAAAAATCTTAAGGAATCAAAAAAAGTCTTTTTAATTCTTCAGACGAACAAATTAAGGACCAGAGAGGTTAACACTGAGGTACCTTTCCCAAGGTCACACAGCTAGTCAGCAGCAAAACTTGGTCCTCAAAAAATGTCTTTTTTCTTTTTAAGTTTATTTATTTGAGAGAGAGAGCGAGCACGAGTGGAGAGGGGTAGAGAGAGGGACAGAAAGAATCTCAAGCAGGTTCCACACTGTCAGCACAGAGCCCGATGTGGAACTTGAACTCATGAACCATGGGATCATGACCTGAGCCAAAACCAAGAGTCGGATGCTTAACCAACTGAGCCACCCAGGCACCCCAAACACATCTTTTAATAAGTAATTAATAACTACTAAAACTCAACCAAAATCAAATAGTAACATGAATATTCTTATAACTATTAAATAAATATTGTGATTAAATAATCTTTGCAAAAAAGAAATCTCCAGGCCCAAATGGTTTCACAGGTAATTCTACCAAACATTTAGGTAAATAACACCAATTCTACACTATCTCTTCCAGAAAAGAGAAGGAAATACTCCCAACTCATTTTATGAAGACAAAATTATTCTGATATCAAAGCAGATAAAAACATTACAAAATAAGAAAACTATAGGCCAATATCCCTCTTGAACACAGAAACAAAAATCCTCAACAAAAAATTAGCAGATCAAATCCAATGATGTATAAACACACACACCCAGTGACCAAGAGGAGTTTATACTAGGCATGCTCAGCTAGTTTACTATGGAAATCACTCAATGTAATCCATCATATTAATGATTTAAAGAAGAAAAATTGCATCATCATATCACTTGATGCAGAAAAGTATTTAAAAAATCCAACATCCCTTCATGAAAACATTAGAAAATTAGGAATAGGAGGGAATTTCCTCAACTGGATAAAGAACATCTACAAAAAACCTGCAGTCAACATCATACTTAGTGGTAAAGACTAAATGCTTCCCCCTTAAAATCAGGAACAAGGCAAGAACACACATTCTCACCACTGTTGGCTACCATCATACTAGAAGTACTAATCAGTGCACACAGATTACAAAGGAAGAACTAAAACTATCTTTATCCTTAGAAGACATTATTGTCCACTTAAAAATTGAAAGGAATCTACCAAAATCAAACAAACCACCCCCCCTCAAACACCTCGTAGAACTAAGAAGTGAGTTTAGCAAGGTCATAATACAATGTCAAAAAAAAAATCAATCATAAATCTATATACATATACACGTGTGTATATGTATACACACACACACACACACACAATGGCAATATACAAATAGAAAACAAGATTCTAATGGCATCCCATTAACAACATCTAATAAAATTAAAAAGAAAAGAAATATTTAGGCATAAATTTGACAAAACAAATATAGGATCTGTATGGTAAAAAATGCTAATGAAAGACATCAGGTAAGATCTAAATAAATGGAAAACCATATCATATTCATGGACTGGAAGACCCCACATAGTAAAGATTTCAAATCTACTCCAAATGGTCTGTAGATTTAATGCAATTCCAACCAATATCCCAGAAGGATTTTTTTTTTATATAGATACAGATTCTAAAATGTATATGGAAAGGCAAAAGATCTAAACTATCTAAAACAAGTATGAAAAAGAAAAATCAAGTTACAGGAACCACACTACCCTGTTTTAAGACTTTCTAGAAGCTACAGTAATCAAGACAGTATGCTATTATACACAGATATAAACATATCAGTGGAAAAGAATAGATGGCACAGAAATAGACCCAAACAAATATGGCCAACAGACTTGACAATGATGCAAAAGTAATTCAAAGGAGAGAGGATGTTCTTTTCAACAACAGGAACAACTGCCTATCCATATGTAAAAAGCACACACATCAACCTTAATCTTACATGTTATATGAAAAATAGCTCAAAACAGACCATAAATCTAAACTATAAAACTTACAGGGAAAAAATAAGAGAAATTTTTATGACCTGGGTTAGGCACAGTTTTAAGATATGACACCAAAGGGATGACCCATTTAAACAACAACAACAACAACAACAACAACAACAACAAAGATAAACTGGACTTCATCAAAATTTAAAACTTTTGCTCTGAAAAAAAAAAAAATCACTGTTATGAGAACCAAAAAAGCAATTCACATATCCAACAAAGGATGGATATCTGGAATATACAGCGAACTCTCAAAACTCAACAGCAAGAAAACAAATAACTGAATTAAAAAATGGGACAAAATCTAAACAGACACTTGATATATATATTAAAGGCAAATAATCACATGAAAATGTGTTCAGCATCATCAGCCACTAGAAAAATGCAAATTAAAACTACAATGAGCTTCCACTGACCATTTGACAGAATGGCTAAAATTAAAAGCTACCTATCTTGAAAGTACCAAGTGCTAGCAAGGATGTGCAACAACTGGAACTCTCATACACTGCTGGTGGGAGTGACAATGGTATAGCCACTCTGGAAAACAGTTTAACAGTTTCTTATAAAGTTAAACATATACCTCCCATATAATCCAACAATCTCTCTCCTAGGCACTGACCCTAGAGAAATGAAAGCTTACATTCACACAAAAACCTATACATGAATGTTTCTAAGTTGCTTTACTCATAACTTCGACCAAATGGAAACAACCCAAATGTTCTTTAGTGGGTGAATGAATAAAGAAACAATGGTACATCTATACAATGGTGTACCACTGGGCAATAAAAAGCAACAAACTATTGCTGGACACAACAACTTGAATGAATCTGAAAGGCATTATGCTGAATGAAAGGAGCCAGTCTTTAAAGGCTCTATTATTCTGTTTTCCATTTATATCCCATTCTTAAAACAAACAAACAAAAACTACAGAGAAAAAGAAAAATAGCTCATTGCTTTTCAGGATTAGGGATGGAGTAAGGGTGTAACCAGAAGGGGTACCATAATGTAACGTGTACCATTATGTATGCTAATTGTGGTGGCAGCTACATATATCCATATGCATGTTGAAATTCACTGAACTGTACATACACACATACAAAGTAAATCCTACCTTACAAGTTTTTAAAACTTCAGCCACCACCATGTGGTCACGACTCCCAATTCTAGACCTCTTACTCTGCCCTCTCCTAAGCCCCTAACCCATGTATCTAACTTCTCCTGAATATACCATTATCACTGAAAACTTATTATCTCCAAAAATTAATTCATTACATTCCCTCTTAAAATTCAAGTGAATGGAACCCACCATTCGCCCAACCATCTAAGCCAGAAACATGAGAGTAATCTTTGAGTAAGTTACAGCATAACCAGGACAATAACTTGAACTATGGTACTGCTGTATCTCCAGTACCCCTAACTATAGCTAGCATAGAGCAAGCACTCAGCCAGTATTTTTTGTTGAGTGAATACATAAATGAATAAATAAAAGGATGGCACCTTCTTCATTTAGCCCAAACTCAATCAATCAAGTCCAGTGGGATCTCTCCATCTCCACTGCCACCTTTTAATTTCAGGCCCTCATTATCTCTCACTTGGACACTGCTGCCACTGCTCCTAACATTGACATGCGTTGTTTTGCCCTGCCCACTATCATACCACACCCCTTTCTGGGAACTGCCCTTTACCAATCTTCATTCCATCTGCTAATTTACTCCCTCCCTTTGCCATGGTTGATTTCTACCGAGGTAAGTTACCTAACCCAAGGTGACATGATGACAAACCTTACCCAAACCCCAGTCCAGAGTAGAACTGATTTGTCCAGGGTGCATACAAGACCTAAGTTAGGAGAGAGTGAACCTACCCATGGGCATATGGATTTGAAAACAAAATGATTGAGTTGGTGTTCACCTCTGGGTGCCTAAGCTGTTAAGATGTAAAAGTGAAGTGTTGTTAGTAGCTATGTTCCACTATGTGAACTGAACAGAGGAAACTAATGTGTAAGGTCAGAGAAGAATGAAACAGACATACAGAAAGCAGCAGATATAAGAAATGGATATAAGAAAGCAGATATAAGATAAAGAAAGCAAATATAAGAAAGTACCAAACTATCTGTATGTTGTTCCCTAATGTATCAAGTTCCCTCACAACTTCAGCCATTATAATTTCTGTATCCTCTACCTAAAACAAGTCACTACTTCCTCCCAGAATTGTTCCATTTCCCTCAAGTCTGAGATGGAGTTCTTTTTCTATGCTCTAACAGCATCCTGTACAGAACTTCATCATAATAGTTCTCATACTGTATTTTAATACTACAGGTTTACTTATACCATAGAGTATAATCTGGGAGAGACTATGTCTTATATCTCTAAGTAAACTGTATCCCTCAGTATTTTACCTGACCCATAATAGGTGCTCACAATATAATCAGGGATGAAAAGACAGCACACAGACAGGAAGGGAGGAAAGAAGTATCTACAGAGTACCTAATAGTATTTTAGCCTCAGAATATAAAGTGACTGGAAGGTTAACAGAAAGGAGATTTACTCCAAGTCTGGCCATAGATGGGAACTAAGAATTAATTGCTAAGTAACACAATATTCTGAGTAAAGAAATGACTACACTAACTAACTAGTACATGAATAATACCAGAGGTAACAGAACGGGGCATAAAGTAAATTTTTAGAGCAGAAAAAGTACAGCTAAGCATTATTTTGAAATAATCAGTTTTTTTCTTCAATATTGTCTTTCTCCCACCAAACACCCAAAACTTCAAGCAGCCAAGTCTTTTGCGGTTAGGATGGAAAGTGACAGCAAAAGGGCAGACAAACCTGTTCCAAATATTTGAGTTTGAAAAATCTGGCTCCTTAACAAAAGACACAAAAAGGATTCATTATCATTAAAAATACATATTTGGAAGAAAAAAATTTAGTAAGAGCAAATCTCCCATGTACTCCTAATCTAGACTAGAAAAGAATAACCCTGGTCAAGAACAATATAGAAATCTATCTTCTAGGTTGATCAGCTGGTTTGTTTCCCAGGCAAGGCCTCTTACACAGAAAAATCCTATGGTTCTCAGGGCCGTCTTCAGCTTTGCAGGTCATAAACCAAGTCTGTAAAGAAGATATGTCTTCAAAGCAGATAACCCTGATTTTATTTCAGGTATTTTAGGCTGGTTCTCTCCCTAGCCTCAGCAAATAAACCTTAACTAGTAAATAAATCTTAATAGTAACAGTTGAAATTCCACTAATTGGTTTAAGAAAGGTTATGTGCTTGGGCACCTGGGTGGCTCAGTCAGTTGAGCTTCCGAGTCCTGATTTCAGCTTAGGTCATGATCCCAGGGTCATGGGATTGAGCCCTACATTAGGTTCTACACTGAGCATAGAGCCTGCTTAAGATTCTCTCTCTCTCTCTCTCTCTCTCTCTCTCTCTCTCTGTCTCTCTCTCTCTCTTTCTCTCTCCCCTGCTCACATGCGCTCTAAAATTAAAAAACAAAAACAAAAACAAAAAACGAAAAAAAAAAGTTATGTGCTTTACTTTGGCCAATGGGATGTGAAGCGAATGGGGGCGGGAGAGAGAAAGCTTTCTGGTAAGTTTTCCTCAATCTTAAAAATGGACCCAGAAAGGCCTGTTGTTCTACCAGTCTCCAAACAATGCTGTGTGTAGGTATACAAGCTGAAGGTATGGTAGTTCTCTTGCAGCTATTTAAGAACAAGCCAGAAAACCACTACCGAGATGCTGAAAATGGCACAGCAGAAAGATGGAAAGAAACAGAGTCCTTCGTGATGCTGCTGAGCCTCAGAATTAACTTATCTATAAATCACCACACCTCCTGAATTCTCTATTATATGAGCTTATAAATCTTCTTCATATTTCAGTCATTCTAAACTGGATCTTTGGTAATTCTAACCATTCTAACTGTTACAACAGCAAATAAAACTGACCAGGGAAAAAATTATACAAGATCTAATCAAACATAAATTTTAACAGAAAGTTCTCATTTCCTCTAGAAATTTCAAACTTAAATAAACCTGGGACCAGGGTACTGAGTTAAAATGCTAAACTCCTTTTTTTTTTTTTAATGTTTTATTTATTTTTTGAGAGAGAAAGTGCAAGCAGGGGAATGGCAGAGGGAGAGATGGATAAAGGATCGTAAGCGGGCTCCGCACTGACAGTAGCAAGCCTGATGTGGGCCTCAAACTAACAAATCATGAGATTATGACCTGAGCCAAAGTCGGACACTCAACCCACTGAGCCACCCAGGTGCCCTCATGCTAAAATCTTTTTTACTCATCAGTTTAAAACCCTGTAACAGCTCCCTTATGGCTTTAAAGATATAATCCAAACTCTTTAGCATGGCACACAAAACATTTCATTAACTGATGAGTGATTAACTGTCCATCCTTTTTAGCAACTTTCTAACTCACCCTAGGTTCCAGGAATAGAGAATTCTTACAGTTGCTGGAATGCACCATATAGTCTCCCATCTTCATCTACTGGCAAATGCTACTTTCTCTACGTGGACCCCTAATGCATACTTATCCTTCAAAGTTCAACTTGAATTCTCCTCTCCTTCCTGCCTATCCCCAACTGTATTATCACTGATACGTTTGGAATCTCTCTTCTGTATTAGAGTCTGAGCTCCCTGAGAACAGGAACTATCCGCAACATGTATCATAATGCTTACTACAAAGTAAGTACTAAAAAAAATCTTTGAGATTTAATTAACTGTACTTGGGGCAGTCCTAAGTTCTTTCCATTATGCTATTGAATACAGACTTATAAAAATATATCCATCATCACAGAAAGTTCTACTGAACAGTATTATTCTAAAGGGTCACTAAGTTATTTCAAAGTGATTTAAAACTAGCTTTATCTGATTTTTTTTAGTTACAAAATATAACATGAAATAATATTATGGCTTTTTCAGAAAATTCATGCCATGTGACAAATATTTATTAAGAAAACTGGACCAAGGAAACGAAACAGATAAGAGATGTCTCTGTTCTCAATAACATTCTTGGTCTGAGCACAGACTACTACCTAAAGGCTGTATAATAACCATAAATGATATTTACCAAATTCTTCTTAATCAAAATGATAAGCTCCCTAAAATAAAATCCTTAGTGAGCAAAATTTTCCCACAATTTTCAAATTTTACACATATTTCAAGTTAATCTAGACTAACACACGAGTATAATTTGGGTTAAAGTATTTAACACAGTGAAAGGCACATAATAAATATTCAGTAAATGTATGCTGATCCTGAATCTATTGCATGCAGATGAACAAAGTAATTTTCCAAGTTTTATATCTTTATGTACTGGAAGAGCCAACAACAGGCTGCCCCAAGATGGGCCACTTTGGTATAAAGATCATTTTGAGTTAAAAAGCAATTAAAACGGGGAGACTGTGTGGCTCAGTCAGTTGAGCATCTGAGCTTGGCTCAGGTCATGAGCTCCATGAGTTCAAGCCCCAAGTTGGGCTCTCTGCTGTTAGTGCAGAGCCGGCTTCAGATCCTCTGTCCCCCCTCTCTCTCTGCTCCTCCTCCTCTCATGCTTGTGTGTATGTGTGTGTGTGCGTGTGCTCTCTCTCAAAAATAAATTTTAAAACATTTAAAAAAAAGCAATTAAAACCCTGCAAATTCAAGAAAAGTGCTTTACCTTCCCCTTCAACTGCCTAAAAAGAACTTAGATAACCTACTCTAGGAAAAGAGCTATTCCCATAGATAACCACATTATTACATAAGCCAAGTATGGTAGATAGGGAGGAACCTAGCAAGATCTGTTTGATCAAAGTCCTCTATGTCCCATTGTGTCAGAGTGGCCTAGCATTGTGTCAGAGTGGCCTAGCAAACATTTTACTAAACATTTACCTTTTTTCATGCATTCCTTCCTTTTAAAGCCCCAGACCCCTTCCTCTCCTTAGTTCAGAATGACATATATATACCTTATGTTGCCTGCATTTGTAATTTCCATGTCTATATGGATTTTCCATTCTTAGCCTATTAAGTTTGATTTTCTCCTATTAACCTGTCAATGTCCATTTGATTCTTAGTCTGGGAAGAAGGATCTTGATGAAGACAGGAATTCCTGCTCCCTGATAATACACACAGAAAGGACATTTCAATGACATAGACTCATCTGAGGATAGTAAAACCATTTTGTTATAGAAATGAACCATTTTGTTTGTGAGATTGAGCCCCCTATCAGGCTCTTTGGTGACAGTGTGGAGCCTGCTTGAGATTCTGCCTCCTCTCTCTCTGACCCTCCCCTACTTGTACATGCACATGTGCTCTCGCTCTTGCGCTCTCTCTCTCTCTCAAAAATAAACTTTCAACGGGCGCCTGGGTGGTTCCATCCGTTAAGTGTCCAACTTCGGCTCAGGTCATGAGCTCATGGTTCATGGGTTTAAGCCTTGCGTCAGGCTCAGAGCCTGGAGCCTGATTTGGATTCTGTGTCTCCCTCTCTCCCTGCTCCTCCCCCACTTTGTCTCTCTCTCTCTCTCTAAAATAAACAAACAAAAAAAATTCAAAAATAAACTTTTTAAAAAATGTCATAAAAAAAGAAATAAAATTAGTGTTATAGTTCTATCTTTATCCTATATATTTTTATTAATATTACTTCACTGATATACCCTATTGATTACACAAAGTAATTTTACAAAAGACATGTCATTTGAAAATTGTTGAATCACAGAGCTACATGCAAGAATTTCAGTCATTCTAATAGTAAAGATAACATTTTCAGTGTTACTTGTTTCTTCAACTTATTAAAAGATTAATGGTGGTTTAGGAAAAAAACAAAACAAAACAAAACTCAGCTCGTTTATCTTTAGTTTAAAAACATGACCAGTTTACTTTACATCTTGATAATGCATAAAAGATTCCTTTGAAATTCCTTTAAAGAACCAGGATTTTTGATGGAAGATACTTAGGGATGAATTAAAAAAAAAAACATGACTCCTGCTCAGAACATTCTGAATCTGGAAAAAAAAAATTAAGTTAACCTATTTTTTCCAGAAGTCAAATAAAACCTGATAGAAAAATCTATGAAAATGGGGTGGGGTGGAGCAGAGCATATTTTTAATGTTAAATTTTTGGTTATTGAGTTTCTTTAAAGACATACAAATTATACTTGTATGAAAAATGCTTCCCATTTACAGAACTGTATTCCAGAGATTCTTGAGGGCAAGAGTGTATGAATGCTGCACCAAAGCAATTTTTAAAAGACACTTTCTCCTTTTAGCATCTCATTCATTTCATGGCTCTCTCATTAACCTTTTACTATCATCAGTACATGTATATATTATTATTAAAACTGCCATATACCATAAAAAGTAAGCATGATTATATATTATGTATGAGGAAACCATGGGATAATATAGAATACCACAAATTAACAAAACCACAAATCTATAATCTAGAGGCTTTTAATTTGAAATATTTAAAATTTTCTAAGAAAACAAAAACTACATATATTCAGATGAAAAATTTGACAGCATTAATTTACTATTTTAATTTGGTGAGAGCATTACTATACATCAAAATATGCTATATAAAAAAAGCATTTAAAAAAATTACACATATATACATTATTTTTAAGCCCAGCGCAGAGCCCAACATGGGGCTTGAACTAATGACCCTGAGATTAAGACCTGAGCTGAGATCAAGACTCTGATGCTTAAACAACTGGGCCACCCAGGCATCCCGAAAAGTATATATTTGACCACTATTTAAATCTATTTTTAGATCAGAAATTAGAACATATTTCCTAAATATTTATCTCTCTTCATTGAACATTCTGATTTATGTATGTAGGATCATAAGTGGCATATCTGAAATATACTTGGCTTTTTAAAGTAACTGATCTGCAGAAAGTGTCCAAATTAAACCAGTTTAAATAATTTAATCTTTTAAAAAACTGCTATTTAAAACATATGATTGGAGGGGCGCCTGGGTGGCTCAGTCGGTTGAGCGTCCGACTTCAGCTCAGGTCACGATCTTACGGTCCGTGAGTTCGAGCCCCGCGTCGGGCTCTGGGCTGATGGCTCAGAGCCTGGAGCCTGCTTCCGATTCTCTGTCTCCCTCTCTCTTTGCCCCTCCCCCGTTCATGCTCTGTCTCTCTCTGTCTCAAAAATAAATAAACGTTAAAAAAAAAATTTTAAAACATATGATTGGATTAATAATGGAAGTCAGTTTCATCAGAGGAACTTCAATCAGTATTTTATATTTCAAGCACCTTGTGCAATATGCAGAGTATAGGCACCTGGAAATAAGCACAAGCTAATTAGAAGAATGAAAACTTACTTCCTATAAGCTGGAAAGAATTAGTCACAAAAGGACTTGTGCTAACAGCAAAACCTCTACATATTTTTCTCTGGCTTCTTTCTTCAGCAACAATGATGGAAATGGTAAACTATGAAAGTACCAAACTATGACTTTGAGCTGCTATATTGCAGAGCAGTGCTAAAAGGGCTGTAACATTAATTTGTCCTAAAATCCAGGGGAAGCATAATCTCAAAGCTCAAATAAGGGTAAATTATAGGGGCACCTGGGTGGTCTAGTAGGTTGAGAGTCCAACTCTGGATTTTGGCTCAGGTCATGACCTCATGGTCCTGAAATTGAGCCTTGAGTTGGGCTCCACGCTGAGCACAAAGTCTGCTTAGGATTCTCTCTCTCCCTGTGTCCCTCTCCCACTTGCACACATACTGTCTCTCAAAAAATAAAAATTAAAAAAAGAGTAAATTACAAAGAAACCCAGAAGAATGGAAATAAACCACGGAGTTAAACAAATTACATTTAAAAGCAAGATTTTGTGCAAAAGGTAAAAGCTTATTTCTGGAGAGTTATTCGTTTAATATATGATCACTGTGCATAGCATATGGGCCTGGAATGACGTAATGACACCAGTAAGCCAGGCTCTCTAGTCAGAAATCTCAGAACAAATTATTTCTGCTCATTCTTTTCCTTTCCCTGATACCCTAGTACCCAAATCCTTTCTAGTTCACCCCAAAAATGTCTTCCTTGTGTAACCTCATTAGTCCTGCTGTCGCCTTTTTTTTTTTTAATGTTTATTTATTTTGAGAGAGAGAGGGAGACAGTGAGAGAACAGAGGAGGGGCAGAGAGGGAGGGAGAGAGAGAATCCCAAGTAGGCACCACATTGCCAGCACAGAGCCCATGCAGGGCTCAATCTCGTGAACCATGAAATCCTGACCTGAACCCAAATCAAAAGTTGGACACTTAACCAACTGAGCCACCCAGGAGCCCCCTGCTGTCACTTCTTTGGCTCTTTCATCATCTCTGAACTACTATCTCTTCACCATAGTCCATTTTATACACTGACCCCAGAGTTAACTTCCTTCAAATGTTATTCATTCATAAAACAAATACATACTATTGAGTGCTTACCAGGTGCCAGACAGGATACAGAAGTGGGAAAGACAGTGAACTTGTCATGAAACTTGTTTTCCAGTAGGAAAGGAGGAAAATAAAACAGAGAAATAAGGGGCGCCTAGGTGGCTCAGTTGGTTGAGCGTTTAACTCGATTTTTGGTTCAGGTTGTGATCCCAGCGTCATAGGATTGAGCCCTGCATAGGGCTCCATGTTGAGTGTGGATTCTCTCTCTCTCTCTCTCTCTCTCTCTCTCTCTGCCCCTCTTCCCTACTTGTGCATGCTCTCTTTATATATATAATAAAAAGAATTTTTTTTAAATTTAATTTAAAAAACAAGAGAAACAAGATACACAGTAAGATAAATAGTGATAATTACAACAGAGACAAAATATAAAAGGGGTACAAAATAAAAGGAGGGACATAAAGAAGGGGTACTTGTTGCTGTAATTTCTCACTATGGCCTTTGTATTCATCATTCCATTCTGTCTGCCAACTTTCTTTTCCCACCAGCCCATCCCCAAATACTCTACCTTAAGTCAGTAAGAACAGAGGAGAAAATTTCTACAACTGGAAGTGGAGCATTATCTAACTTAATGTCTCCCATTCTAATCTCTGTCTTTACCACTCTAGATGAGAGCCCCTAATATTTTCAGTAAATATTGCAGGAATGTATGGGCAGAAAAATGACTGAGGCCAATATTCTGCTGCATGAAAAAATGTTTTAAATTAACATCAAGTGTATTACTGTACATTTAATAATCACGAAAGCCATGGAGAGATGCTAATGTTAGTTTACATTTAAGGCAATTTTTTCAAATAATAAACTATAGGAAACTGACAAGTCAACTCACAGCATATAACTGGTACCTATTTTTTTTAATGTTTATTTTTGAGAGAGAGAGAGACAGAGCACAAGCAGGGGAGGGGCAGAAAGAGAAAGAGACATAGAATCCAAAGTAAGTTCCAGGCTCTGAGCTATCAGCACAGAGCCTGATGCAGGGCTTAAATTCACGAACTGCAAGATCATGACCTGACCGAAGTTGGATGCTTAACCAACTGAGCCACCCAGCAGCCCCTAACACTAGTACCCATTTTTTTAACATGAAGCCACCAAACTCTTGCCTACTTGTTCCTTTGATATAATCCTTACCAATTTAAGATCTCATAACATCCAACTTGCTACTTTAAAGAAAAGACATAGTTTTCAGATCTCAGTTTAGACTTCATTTCACTATGAACTGTCTAATTTATTCAGTCACTCTTCAGATATGAAGAGTAAAAATTCGATGTTTTCTGCTACAGCTGTCTACTAGCTGTAGACACTTGAGAAAGTCTTTTTATCTTGGGCAAGTCTTTTTTCTCTCATCTGTAAAATGAAGTGGTATTTGTTATACAGACTAAATTAGGTAATATATTTAAAGTCATTTGCTTTTGTGAAACATAGAACATATGCAAATGTAAGGTAACAGTTACTCAATACGTGCCTCATCAAAGACAGTAACTTAACATGACTTCTTACATTTACTTTGAATGAAATACAGATATATAAATGTAAATACAGTGACAGTCTGAACTAATGGGGGGACAGAAAGAAGTGTGCATCTCTCTTACCCTTAGGATAAACTATATTAGGAAAACATTTCTAGAAAGTTCATAAATAATAGAAGGCATTATATTATTAAATTTCATATTAGCAATACAGGCAGTAAGTAGTACTACAGTATGTGAGGGAAAAGACTGATGACTGTGAACCAAAATGACACATAAGCTGGATTTTAGTGATTGATTAGATAGGACTAAAGAGGTAACTCAAGGATAAATGGCAAGTTTATTCTATACAGGGTGAATGTCATGATCAAAGGGGTACAGAAAATAGAAAGTATTAAGAAGTCTGATTTAGATAAAGTAGAAAGTTTCTTAATAAGAATTACAGGGAGGGGCTTCTGGGTGGTTCAGTCGGTTAAGCATCTGACTTCAGCTCAGATCATGATCTCACATGAGTTCAAGTTCTGCAGTAGGTGAAATTGAGCTCTGGTTCAGGTGAGCCCCACTTCACACTCTCTCTCTCTGCCCCTCATGGGATATTGTCTCTCTCTCTCTGCCCCTCACTCACTTATGCACTCTCTCAAAAAAACTTTTTTAAATACAAAATAAAATAAATATTACAGGGATGAGGCTACAGAAGGTAGGTGAGGTCAGGTCCTGCCAACTAAGAATTTTTTAGCTAAAATTAGTACCCTAATAAAAGTAATATGGCAGCAGGATGAGAGTGAAGGCAGAAGATGGTGAGTCAGAGAAAAACAGTATATTGATTCATTCAACAAATATTTATAGATCTACTAATTTCTAGATGCTAGAAATAAGATAGTGAACTTGTAGGGCTTACATTTATTAAGGAAGATAAACAATAATCCAAACCAAACAAAGTAAAATATATCAAAAAATGGTATCTACTATAAGGACAGAAATGGTAATTGGATGGAGTATGAACACGGTAGGGGCTGAGAAAGAAGTTCAGTGAGAAGACTGAGGTGAAAGGCCAGTGAATATTAATGTACGTGGGGGAGCAGAGGGTATATGGGAAATCTCTGTATCTTCCCCTCAATTTTGCCACAAACCTAAAACTGCTCTAAAAATAAAGTCTACTTAAAAATTTTTTTAATGTTTATTCATTTTTGAGAGACAGAGAGAGAGACAGAGCATGAACAGGGCAAGGGCAGAGAGAGAGAGAGGGAGACACAGGATCTGAAGCAGGCTCCAGGCTCTGAGGTGTCAGCACAGAATCCGATGTGGGGCTCAAACCCACAGGCTGTGAGATCATGACCTGAGCCAAAGTCAGATGCTTAACTGACTGAGCCACCAAGGTGCCCCAATAAAGTCTATTTAAAAAAAAAGAAGAAGAAGGTTGAAGATTAGGGAGTATTTATATTACCAAAGGCTCTATAAATTTAGATGAAGACTTTGAATTTTATTCTAAGACCTACTAATACTACTGTAGGACTCTAAGATTAGGGTTGATATGATCCGATTAAATTTATTTAAGATCACTATGGTCATTTACAAAATCAAAGCATGGGTAGTAGGAGGAATACTTCTGCTACAGGCAGAGGCTCCAGTGAGATAAAGAGAAATCAGCAAAATTTTTATTTACTCTGTGTACTTGCTTGATAGTATAGAACAGAGGTCAGCAAATTCTTCCTTAATGAATCAGATATTAAATATTTCAGTCTCTGTTCTAACCACAGAATTCTGCTCTTATAGCATGAAAGCAGACTTAGAAAAAATATAAGCAAATGAGTATGGCTATGTCCCAATAAAACTTTATTTAGAAAAACAGGTGGCAGCCAGATTAAGCCTGCAGGCCACAGTTTGCCAGCTTCTGATACAGAAGATGAAGAAATCCTATATTCAAAGTAGGTCTCCAGGCCCAATGATTCTCCACACAGGACTTCCACCAAGTTCACAGTGGCAGCACGGAGGACTGGAAGCCTGACAAGAGAGTTGATTATGATCTCGTAATCAGATGGAATTAGCCAGAATCCTGCTAAGTACTGACATACACACAGATCTCACCCTAGACATATGGAATACATGTGAACTGAAACAAACTAAACTATAACCTAGCTCTTATCCACTTCAACGACCCATCAAATCCAAAAGATCAAACTCAGATATGTGAAGAAGTCAGAAAATATGACCCATAATCAAGTGGCAAAATAATTAATAGAAGCAGATGCATATATATCTTAGCAGGGACATCAGCTATTAAACTATTATTTTTAGCTAGTATGTGTAAGTTAAGAAAAAAGAGGTTAAAGCAGAAAAAAATAGAAAAGACTGAAAATTTCAATAGAGAAATGTAATTATCTTTAAAAGAACCACATGAGCATCTGTAACTGAAAAACATTATCTGAATTAGAATTAATTTCCTGGGCATAAAGGCTGACTGAACACAGCAGAAGAAAGGATCAATGAACATGGAGACAGGCCAAGATACATTAACCAAAGAGAAAAAAAAGTCCAAAAAACAAAAAGAACACAGGTTGATATACGTGACAGATAATATCAAAGAATCTAATATATATAAAGTTCTAAAACACAGATTAAAAAAAAAAAAAGAACTACTTTAAGAAATAATGGCTCAGGCTGTCCACAATTGATGAGACATCTCCAAAATACAAAACAGAGAAAGAAAATCATACACCTAGGCAATATCACAGCCCAATACTAAAAGCCAAGATACATAAAAAAAATTAAAAACAACCAGATCAAATTAAATAAATACATAGGTCGCATTATATTCCAAGTTGGGAAGGGTGGGAGAAACACAGCAAATAATGGGTGAGCGCCCATTAGAAACAATAAAAGTCCAAACATAATAGAATAACATCTTTAAAGTGTTGAAAGAAAAAAATTACCAATCTACAATTTCATACCTAAGGAAAATATCCTTCAAAAAATAAAGGAAAAAAAAAAAAAAAAACATCATAGGAAAACAAGAGCTGAGATAATTCACTGCAGGCAGACCCACACTTCAAGAAATGCAAAGGAAATTCCACAGGGTGAAAAAAAATCTCAGATATAACACCATTTTATAAGAAGGAATGGAATACACTAGAAGAGGTAAATATATGGGTAAATAAAAAAAGACTTTTTTTTAAATCTTAAGAAGACTGCTGACTACATAAAGCAACAGTAATACAATGTATTGTAAAATATATACTATAGAAGTAAAATATAAGACAATGGAAGTGTGTGCTATAAATAGAATTAAATATCATAAGGTCATTACAGTGCTAACAAAGTAGTAAAATAAAAATTCAAGTTAAACCATAAAAAGTTAAAGATGCATACTGTAATCCCTTGTGTAATCTCTTTAAAAAAATTCCAAGAAGGTATAGCTAAAAGGCCAAGAAAATGGAAAGAATATAAAAAAATTTTTTTGATAAATCTTCAAGACAGAAAGCAGGGGAAAAAAGAACAAGAAACATACGGAATGCAAAACAAAGAGCAAGATGAGAAACTTAAACCAAATCATATCAAGTTATATAGTCAATGTAAATGGACTAATTTTACCATTTAAAAATGGAAAATCAAATTGGATATAACAAGACAAAAAATACATGACATTTATAAGAGATACACCTTAAATACAAAATCCAGACATATTTAAGGCAAAATTACTGAAAGCTCAACTAAGCAAAAGAAGTTAACATAAAAGAGAAGAAATTAGTAGTTTAAAAATTAAAGATCAGTAGTTAAAAAATTAGTGGTTTACTTAATAAATATAGTTAACTTCGTCCTATGAATTAAAAATACATTTCATTCTCCAGAACCCACTAGTTATAAAATCTGATCAAAATTCAGCCAAGAAAAATTAATTCCAATACTTTAAAAGCAAGGCAAACTTTTTCTTTTAGGGCCAGATTGTAAATATTTTAGGACTGTGGGCTGTACAGTCTCTATCACAAATGTGATGCTATGTAAATAAAACTTTATTTACAAATACAGGTGGTTTCTTTACAGGAGGTAGTTCACCCATCACTACTTTAAAGAGAAGCAAATGATCAGGACATTTTCTAACCACCATACATTAAACTAGAAAATTATAACAAAGTATTAACAAACAAACAAAATCAATGACTTGGAAAATTTTAAGCTGATTAAATTACTCAGGTTTAAAGGAAAATCAAGAATTATAGACCATGTGAATAGTTAATAATGAGATTATATGTAGAAGTTTATGGAATAGGGCAAAAGCTATATAAGGAAAATGTATAATGTAAACAAGAAAAAGATAAAATTGATAAATCAAGGAGTTGTAAATTTGGAAATAAGCTAATAAAAAAGATAAGCCTGAAAGCTCAGAGATAAGAAATATGAAAATAGTATGAGGAGAAGCTAAATTAATCTCAAATGACCATAATATATATAACTTTATGTACATTTTAAAATCTCAATGAAATGGACAATTTTTTGGGAAAATAACAGACTACCTAAATTACCTAAAGGAAACCTAATTCTATGAATGACAATAAAATAGAAAATACTGTCCAAAAACTACCAATAAAAACCCCTCAGGAAACCTAGGTCAACCATTTTTATGTATGAGTTCTATTAAACTTACAAGGAATAAATAATTTATACCATACATAAAGCACAGTGAAAGATAGAAACCATAACAATTCATCTTGTGAAGTTAGCACAACTCTAAAACAACTCTAAAAAAAAGGGATGAGAATTAAACTGGGAAAAAATAGATGTGAAAACATGAGTGTGAGTGTATGTGTCTATCTGGTGAGAAGTGTTCTTAATTTAATTACTAAACTGCTACAAATATCAGAAATATAAACGAAACCAATAAAATCAAACTTGTTTCAAAATGCAACTTCAAGGTTCTCACAACTTTTTTCATTCCCCAACCACATTAATTTTTCTGGCTCACTGTTGTCTACTGCCAAATAAGAATCCTTATTCTCTGTTATATGACCACATTCTGTCGCTTTCTCCAATGACTTTTCACCTCGAATTCCATGACAACCTATCTTAACTGGCAAGGACAAATGAATTTCATAAGAACGATCTCAACAGCCAACCACAAATTGGAAAAATTGATAGGCAGAGAAACAGAAAGGGAAATACTGTACTGGAGAAAAAAATATGACAGGTTTAGGTGATATTACAAAAAGATTTTGTAGCTCTAAATTAAGTAAGCAGGATCCTTTCCTCATATTAAATGGGAGTATATTTCTTTAATGTTTATTTTTTGAAGCAGAGACAGAGCATGAGCGAGGGAGGGGCAGAGACAGAGGGAGACAGATATCCAAAGTAGCAGGCTCCAGGCTCTGAGCTGTCAGCACAGAGCCTGATGCGGGGCTCAAACTCATGAACTGTGAGATCATGACCTGAGCTAAAGTCAGGCACTTAAATGACTAAGCCACCCAGGCATCCCGAGAGTGTATTTTTTAACCAAATTTTGTTAGAACAGGTTACAGAAAAGGTAAAAACTCTTAAAAAGCATATGCTGTAATTTCATGGTTTATTAGTGAAATAAACGTACTGTCCCCAGAAGGGAAAAAGATATTTTTACAATACAATTATATTTGCATTAAATACTATTATATGTATTTCTTTACAGTTTATTATGAACAATCATTATTCAAAGAGCAATAAAGATTTTAATTAATTTCAGTGGACTATAGACCTCCCCCACCCCAAAAAAAGGAAAAAGGAAAAGGAAAAACCCACCAGTAACAAATACTTCTAATAAAGTGCCTTATTTTTACAGATAATGTAATTTTTGTTCATGGGGGTATTTAAAGGGAATTTAACTCAAATTCAAATTCAAACATCCAGTACCCTACCTGGTACTTAGATAGGAAAATGTGATAAACTGGACTTCCTCAATATTAAAAACCATTGCTCTACAAAAGCCCCTGATAAAGAGGTAAAAAGACAATCAAAAGACTGGGAGAAGATATTTGCAAACCACATATCTAACAAAGGCTAGAATATATAAAGAACTCTCAAAATTCAACACACACACCAACCAAAATAATCCAATCAGAAGACAGTGAAAAGATATGAGTAGATATTTCACCAAAGAAATACAGACAGCAAATAAGCACCTGAAAAAATGCTCAGTAATCATCAGCCAGTACAGAAATGCAGTTAAAAGCATGAGATACCATTATACACTTACCAAAACAGCTAAAATCAAAATAGTGACAAAAACAAATGCTAGCAAGGATGAAGAGAAACCAGATCACTTAAACAAGGCTAGTAGGCATGTAAAATGGAACAGCCACTCTGGCAAAGACGGCATTTTCTTTAGAAAGTAAACATGCAACTGAAGTACCTTCTAGACATTTATCTGAAATAAATGAAAACTTATGTTCACACAAAACCCTGTACATTTTCCCATTAGACCAGCAATTCCACTCCTATAAATATTCTCCCCCAAAATTTAAAACAAACTTAGTTGTATCACAATGTTCATAGTAGCATTATTCACGATAGTGAAAAAGAAGAAGAAAAAAAAACCCAAGTGTTTGTCCACAGATGAATGGATAAGCAAAATGTGACATATACACAAAAGGAATATTATTGAGTTAGAAAAAGGAACGAAGTTCTGATACATGCTAAAACACAAATGAACCTTGGCAACACCACACTAGATGAAATAAGCTAGACAGAAAAGGACAAAATAGTATGATTGTACTATGTAAAAAACCTAAAAAGGCAAATTCGGAGAAACAGAAAGTAAATTAGAGGGTATCAGGAGCTAGAGGGAGGGGGAAATGGGGAGTTACTGCTAAATAGGTATGGCATTTGTGTTTGGAATGATGAAAAATTGGGAGCTGACGAAGTTTTGGGCAGATGGTGGTGATGGCTGCACAACACTGTGAAAGTAATTAATGCCACTGAATTGTACAATTAAATATGGTTAAAATAGAGAATTTATGTTATATATATTTTACCACAATAAAAAAACTTCAAAAGATTAGTCCATGGCCTGCAATACTAGTGCAATGCCTAGCAGAACAGACGATTTCAATATTCAACAGCACAGAATCTCCCACAGAAAACAATTCCTACCCAAGATGAGCTTATAAACAAACTTTAAAAACACATGAGGAAATAACCCACCAGGAACAAGTCATAAAACACAGCAGAAAAATTAGCACCCCAAGCATTTAAGGTAATACGATGACACAAGAAAACATAAAAATATAACCCCTTTATTGTATCTCTAGCTCAGGTCTCAATCACGGGCAGACTCTGATGGTTTAAAAATTTAGGAGGTATCCCTCAGTCATAATGGCAGTTTGTCCTACAATGCATTGGACAATTTCAAAAAACAAAGTAGCAATAGTGCTCTGGCCTTATTAATATGCCATGGTTTTCCTTACTCTCTGTCCTAGACACATCTAGCCTATGTTTAACTATGTGACCAGGTATAATTAGCTTTAGTACTTTGTTAAGTCACACCCCCACCAAAATCAATTATTCTTTTTCATCTTCAGTTATTCTCATTTATTCTTCCACAGAACTTAAATTATTTTAACCAAATAAAAGTGAACCTGTCGTTGTCCTTGAATGAAACTGCAACAAATTAATGTGTAAATCATATAACATGATATGTCTTTCCATTTGGCCAAGTCTTACACAGGTTCCCTGTCAAATTTATCCCTGAGAATATGATGGTTGTTATCATTGTGAATGTAAATTTGTTATGTATTTCTAATCAGTAAATATTGGTAGAGCTAAAAGTGTCAACCACCCCCCAACTTATATTATTTCTACTAGATATTTACTGGATTCTCTAGGGTTTTCATTCATTTAAAAATAAAGATGACACTGTCTTTTCTTTTCCAATATTTATACTAGTTATTTTATTTTCTTGTCTTTATTATATACTAGAATTTCCAGACAATTGTGAAAAAGAGTGGTAACAGGAGAAATCGTGGCCACGTTTCTGTTTCAGTAGAAGTGGCTAGAGTACTTCTTTGTTCAGTATGATGTTTAGTTTTAGACTTGGTGACTAGCTTTTATTATACTTAAAGTACCTTTCTTTCTATTTGATGATGTTTTTAAAGGCTGCTGCTCAGTTTTATAAAATGCTATTTCAGAATATAATGCTACAACAATGTGGTTTTTAATTTTTTTTCTAAGTCAAACACCTGTTGATTTTCTGTTATATAAACATCTTTGCATTCCTGGCATAAATTCTACTTGTTATAGTACATCATCAGCAACTATTTATATTTAACTATAAGTTTTACTTATTTACTTTGGCCCGCTTTTCTTTCTTTACCTCCTGCTTAATTTACATTTATTTTCTACTTTGCCGGGAGATACCCTCAAGTTTTGTTCTTCCGACAGCTGTGTTACACTAGGGTACTATACTTTGAGTTCTCAAATATGTGAAATTAGCAGTTATTTTTCCCATTCATACTTGAATGATGGTTTACAATTACAATGATGCAATGATACCAATTAATGACATTAACATCTATCAAAGAAGCATATTTTTTAATTTTTTTTGATTTATTTTTTTTTAATTTACATCCAAGTTAGCATATGGTGCAATAATGATTTCAGTAGATTCCTTAATGCCCCTTACCCATTTATCCCATTCCCCTCCCACCACCCCTCCAGTAACCCTCTGTTTGTTCTCCATATTTGAGTCTCTTATGTTTTGTTCCCCTCTCTGTTTTTATGTAATTTTTGCCTCCCTTCCCTTATGCTCATCTGTTCTGTATCTTAAAGTCCTCATATAAGTGAAGTCATGTGATATTTGTCTTTCTCTAATTTTGCTTAGCATAATACCCTCTAGTTCCATCCACATAGTTGCAAATGGCAAGATTTCATTCTTTTTGACTGCTGAATAATACTCCATTGTATATATATATACCACATCTTCTTTATCCATTCATCCACTGATGGACATTTGGGCTCTTTCCATGCTTTGGCTATCATTGATAGTGCTGGTATAAACACTGGGGTGTGTGTGCCCCTTCGAAACAGCATACCTGTATCCCTTGGATAAATACCTAGAAGTGCAATTGCTGGGTCATAGGGTAGTTCTATTTTTAAATTTTTGAGGAACCTACATACTGTTTTCCAGCATGGCTGCACCAGTTTGCATTCCCACCAGCAGTGCAAAAGAGATCCTCTTTCTCTGCATCATCACCAATATCTATTGTTGCCTGAGTTGTTAATGTTAGCCATTCTGACAGGTGTGGGGTGGTATCTCATTGTGGTTTTGATTTGTATTTTCCTGATGATGAGTGATTCTGAGTATTTTTTCATGTGTCAGTTGGTCATCCAGATGTCTTCTTTGGAGAAGTGTCTATTCATGTCTTTTGCCCATTTCTTCACTGGATTATTTTTCAGGTGTTAAGTTTGATAAGTTCTTTATAGATTTTGGATACTAACCCTTTATCTGATACACTGTTTGCAAATATCTTCTCCCATTCTGTCGGTTGCCTTTTAGTTTTACAGACTGTTTCCATCGCTGTGCAGAAGCTTTTTATTTTGATGAGGTCCCAATAGTTCATTTTTGCTTTTGTTTCCTTTGCCTCTGGAGACGTGTTGAGTAAGAAGCTGCTGCAACCAAGGTCAAAGAGGTTTCTGCCTGCTTTCTCCTCGAGGATTTTGATGGCTTCTTATCTTACATTTAGGTCTTTCATCCATTTTGAGTTTATTTTTGTGTATGGTGTAAAAAAGTGGTCAAGGTTCATTTATCTGCATGTCGCTGTCCAGTTTTCCCAGCACCACTTGCTGAAGAGACTGTCTTTATTCCATCGGATATTCTTTCCTGCTTTGCCAAAGATTAGTTGGCCATACATTTGTGGGTCCATTTCGGGGTTCTCTATTCTGTTCCATTGATCTGAATGTCTGGTCTTGTGCCAATACCATACTGTCTTGATGAGTACAGCTTTGTAATACAACTTGAAGTCCGAGATTATGATACCTCCTGCTTTGGTTTTATTTTTCAAGATTGCTTTGGCTATTCAGGGTCTTTTCTGTTTCCATACAAATTTTAGGATTGTTTGTTCTAGCTCTGTGAAGAATGCTGATGTTATTTTGATAGGTATTGCATTGAATATTTAGATTGCTTTGGGTAGTGTTGACATTTTAACAATATTTGTTCTTCATATCCAGGAACATGGAATCTTTTTCCATTTTTTGGTGTCTTCTTCAATTTCTTTCATAAGCTTTCTATAGTTTTCAGTGTATACATTTTTCACCTCTTTAGTTAGATTTATTCCTAGGTATTTTATGGATTTTGGTGCAATTGTAAATGGGATTGATTCCTTGATTTCTCTTTCTGTTGCTTCATTATTGTTGTATAGGAATGCACCAATCAATGTGATTTCAGCGCATTGATTTTACATCCTGCAACTTTGCTGAATTCATGGACCAGTTCTAGCAGTTTTTTGGTGGAATCTTTTGTGTTTTGTGTCATCTGCAAAGAGTGATAAAAGTTTGATCTCCTCCTGGCCTATGTGGATGCCTTTTATTTCTTCGTGTTGTCTGATTGTTGAGGTTAAGACTTTTAATACTATGTTGAGTAACAGTGGCAAAAGTGAACATCCCTGTCTTTTTCCTGACCTTAGGGGGAAAGCTCTCAGTTTTTCCCCATTGAGGATGATATTAGCGTTGGGTCTTTCATAATATGGCTTTTATGATCTCGAGGTATGACCCTTCTATCCCTACTTTCTTAATGGTTTTTATCAATAAAGGATGCTGTATTTTGGCAAATGTTTTCAAAGAAGCATTTTTTAACTTTCACTAATTACTTGCATGTTTAAAATAGTAAGTTAAGACAAAAATTAAGAAAATATATAAACATATAACTTTTATTTTAATTTTTTAATGTTTATTTTTGAGAGAGAGAGAGACAGACAGACAGACAGACAGTGTGAGTGGGCAAAGGGGAGAGAGAGAGGGAGACACAGAATCTGAAGCAGGCTCCAGGCTCAGAGCTATCAGCAAAGAGCCTGATGCAGGGCTCAAACTCACACACTGTGAGATCACAACGTGAGCTGAAGTCGGAAATTAGCCGATTCAGCCACCCAGGCACCCCTAAACGTAACTTTTAAAATAAAAGAGAAACATATATATTTCCTTTATAACTCATAATGTTTTAAAAAGAGTCATACAATTGTTTTTTTTTTTTTTTGATAAAACTTAGGAGTCCTACATGTATCTAGTCCTACATGTATCAAAAATAATTTTTACATGAAAATTTTGAAAGAAGTTATAAAATTCAGTTATAAAACTGGTATTTACATATGCTTAGGGAGAAAACTTTGCCTGAGAAAATTCATTTGTTATTTTTGGATATAAAATCTATTTCTGTGAAATATTTATATAGTGGCCTACACAAAAGTTCAGATCAACTATTTAAAATACAAATTACAACAAGACAATTTCCCTTTATTACAAATTCTTTTTAAATGAATACTAAGTTAGTTTCCTAAAACAAAACAAATAATTATGCTTATGAGAAAAGTTACCTTATGAATCTTAAATATAAGCTAAGAGCAAAAGTTAATATAAAGAATAAAGTCCACCCAATTATTCATTAACAGTTAAAGAAAAAAAATAATAATGAAAACACTAATGATGTTATTCGATAGGTATACTTTTTTTAAAATATAAAATTTATTCTTGCTTTATAATTTCCTACCTTGGAGTACATTTGGCTTCTTTTCACACAGGATACAAAGCACTATTTTTATACCTAATCTAACTTATAACTACACTAAATTATAAACATTTTACACGAAAAACCATGGAGAAGAATAAATAGTAAAATGAGACCCCCCAAAATCATTATTGACATAATTAAATATCTAGTAAATCAAAAGGAATTAGCTTTAATACTACAGTAGAACCCTGACATGTATGGATTTAATAATATCTCTGCTAGAGTTGTACTTACTCTGAAGCCTAAGATATAATCATTTGTAATTTTGCTAAAGTGCAAATATGATGCCTACCTTTAATCAGAATAGTATGTATACATAAGTCACTTATCTGGTACTCAGATCAAAAAGTCTATTCACAACTGCATCCTAGTATGACTTTATTGATTTCTACTAATATCTTATAGAAGGTAATAGCTGTGAAGTGATAGAAAATGCTAGTGCTGGTGTCAAAAGTGAACAACTGAAGGTGTCTAAGAAAATCATGGTTCTAGGCCAGAAAATAAATTTGGGATAAGCCATTTTTTTAGGTGTCAAATTTGGAAACCACTCAGATCTCTGATCTCTATGAGTATGTGTGTGTGTGTGTGCATGTGATCAAAAAATGATGCCAATAATTATCTGTCTTCTGCAAACTCAAACTGTGTGGGGAGACAAAATAACTAAATGTAATGTGGTTCTCTGGACTGGATTCTGAAACATAATGAGGACATTAACGGAAAAACTAATGAAATCCAAATAAAGATCTGCAGTTTAGTAAACAGTAGTTTACTAATGTTGGTTTCTTAGTTCAGACAAATGGACCATAAGAATATAAGATGTAACAATGGGTAAAAGTGGGTAAGTGGTATTGAGAATTGTCTGTACTATCTTTACAACTTTTCTCTAAATCCAAATTTAACCCAAAATAAAATGTTTACTTCAAAAAAATAACTAAAAACTAAAATAACAGACAAACAAGGAAATGAAATAACATTAGTAAAAACCAAAAGAAAAAGACAATAGAAACAGACACATTTAGTTACCAGACACAGATTTTACTATGTTTAGGGACATAAGAGACAAGACTGAGAATACTGGCAAAGAAATGAAAACCATAAAAAGAATCAAATGGCGTCTACCTGCTGATTGTTTTTAAGTTGAAAGGGGAAAATCAGTACCCATTAGTAGAAAAACCTGGAGAGCACCTTGATTTGGTGATCAAAATCACTAATGAGAGACAGATGGACACTGTGCGCTTCCAGCTGTGATGCCCCAAGAAGAAAAAAACATAAATTTAAGTAACATTCAGACCACAGATGCATACCCTGAATCTAGTCATTTAAAAAAAAAAAAAAAAATCAAACACAAAATTAGGGGCTTCTGCTTATTTTTAAAAAGAGAGACTTTATTCTTCAAAAATGTCAAAAAAGGTTGAGCATTTCAAATTAAATGAGAATAAAAAGACATGACAAAGTAATGTAATGCCTTATCCTTATTAGAGCTTGGGAAGAAGGGAGAAAATTCTACACAGGAAATTACTCGGTAAACTGACAAAATGTGGAAAATAAATGGTAGATTAGATAAAAAGTATATCGATGTTAAACTGTTTGAAATTGATAACTATACTGTGGTTATATAGAGGAACCTCCTTTCCTCAAGAAAGTCACACTAAAAATTTTAAAGAGTAAAGGGGCACAATGTATTTAACTTACTCTCATGTGATTTTTTAAAAAGTGAGTGTGAGAGAGAAGACAGACTTGGGGAGAGAGGGAGACAGAACATGTATGTATGTATAGAGAGAGTGATAAAATAAATGCAGTGAAAGTTAAAAACTCATGAATGTGTGGAAGGGCATGTGTTCTTTGTACTATTATTGCATCCTTTCAGTAAGCTTAAATTTATTTCAAAAAAATTTAAGTTGGCAAATGGAATTTCTAGGACTGAAATACACAAAAAACTAAAATTAAGAACTGAATACAGTTAAGGGCAGATTATACACCACTGAAGAATGAATTAGTGAACTGTAAGATATCCTTATCAAAAAGAAAATATCCTGCATAAAGCATATAGAGAGAAAAGGATAGGAAGAGATTTTAAGAGACAGAGATGATATGCATGTGGTCTATCAAATGCATAACTGGAGTCCTAAAAATAAAGGAAAGAGTGAAAATGAAGGGAGAAAAAATCTGAAGAGATAATGGATAATATCTTTTTGAAAGTGATGAAAGCCAACAAGCCATAAATTCAAGAAACACTACAAACATAAATAGATGATGAACAATGATGGAAGAAGGTATTGTGCTAAGTGAAAAATCAGAGAAAGATAAATATCGTATGTTTTCCCTGGTATGTGGAATCTAAAAAACAAAATCAACCAACCAACCAACCAACCAACCAAATAGAAACAAACTTGTAAATACAGAGAACCAACTAGTGGCTGCCAAAGGGAGGGGGTTTGGGGAAGGGCAAAAAAGGTGAAGGAGATTAAGAGGCACATACCCTCAGTTATAAAACAAGTCATGGAGATGAAAAGTACAGTATACTAATTGTCCAATCACTATTGTATACCTGAAACTAATATAACATTGTATGTCAACTCTACTTTAATAATAATAAAAAAAAAAAGAAAACCACTCCTGGGCACATCACTGTAAATCTAGAAAACTAAAAACAAGGAGAAAAAAGATCGCCTTTAAAGAGGCAGCAATTAAGACTAACAGTTGACTTCTCACCAGAAATAATTCAAGAAACCAGAAGACAGGGGCTCCTGGGTGGCTCAGTCAGTTGAGCATTTGACGTCAGCTCAGGTCATGATCTCACGGTTTGTGGATTCAAGCCCTACGTTGGGCTCTGTGCTGACAGCTCGGAGCCTGGACCCTGCTTCAGATTCTGTGCTTCCCTCTCTCTGCCCCTCCCCAACTCACACTGTGTCTCTGTCTCTCAAAAATGAATAAACATTAAAAAAAGTTAAAAAAAAAAAAAAGCCAGAAGACAACTATATTTGAAAGTGCTGAAAGACAACTGCCAATCTAGAACTCTATTCCCAGCAAGAATATCCTGCAAAAATAAAGGCAAAATAAAGACATTTCCACAAACCAAAGTAAATTTGCCACATGAAGGAAATACTAAAGGGTCTTCTCCAGACAAAACTAAAAGTGATCCCATCTAGAAGAAGTGAGGGATGAAAGAAGGAATGAGAATCAGTGAAATGATCAAATATATAGGTAAACCTAAATAATGGTGAGTATATAAAACAACAATAATGTCTTGTAGAGACATTAAGGCTAAGGCTCTTGCATTGTCCAAGAAGAAAGGAAAAGTACCATTTGACATCAAACTTTGATTGATGTTTTAATCTTTAAGGTAAGCACTGAAAGAAGTACAAGAATATGTAATTTCTAAGTCAAAAGGAAGAGATACAGAATAAAAAATGTTTTGATATATCAAAAATAAAGCAAGAAAGGAGAAAGCATGCAGAACAGGCAGTATAAGTAGAAAGCACATTGTAATGTGTTATATTTAAACACAAATATATCATTGGTTGAATTAATGTGGATTAACCAACATCTCCCTTAAGAGAAAAATTTGTCTGAATAAATTAAAAAAAGAAAGCTCAACTATACCCTATTAACAGTAAAACCATACAGAAATGCTGAAAGTAAAAGAATAAAACAAATTATACTCTGCAAGCACTGTAATCAAGAGAAAGGTAGGATAGCTACAGTAATATTAGATAAAGTCAACTTTCAAGCAAAAGACATTATTAGAAATAAAGAGGACATTTAATTATGGTAAAACAGATTCACTAGGAATATACAGCCATTCTAAATTTCAGTGTGTCTAATAAGATAGGTTCCAAATATATAAAGCAAAAATTGTCAGGAACCAGAAGGAGAAACGGGAGAAAATTCCACAATCATAGTGTGAGATTTAATCACATCTTTCTCAGTAAATACTTTCTTTAAAATAAATAAGGGTATAAAATATTTGAGTACCACCATTAACAAAACTGACCCACACTAGACCCAATAACTGTAGAATCCATATTATTTTCAGATGCATCTAGAACATTCACCAAAAATTGACCATAAGCTGAGCTGTAAGGCAAATCTCAAAAAATATCAAAAAAATAGGGGCACCTGGACTGTCTCTGTCCGTTAAACATCCGACTTTGGTTCAGGTCATGATCTCAAAGGTTGCTGAGTTCAAGCCCTGCATCAGTGAGTTCGAGCCCTGCATTGGGCTCTGTGCTGATAGCTGAGAGCCTGGAGCCTGCTTCGGATTCTGTGTCTCTCTCTCTGCCCCTCCCCTGTTCACACTCTGTCTTTCTCTCTCAAAAATAAATAAACAGTAAAAAAAATTTTTTTAATCAAAAAAATAAAATAATAATATAAGAGAACTTAACTATACTGTTATCACGGAACCTAAGTTAATAATAAGAAGAAAACAGGAAAGCACCAACTGTTTAGAAATTAACAATTACACTTTAAATACCTATGGGTCAAGAAGAAATCACAATGAGAGTTTAAAAACATTTTTAAGTGAATAATAATGAATATACCGCCAATGTAAATTTGTAAAATGCAGAAAAATTAGAAAATCAGAAGATTGAAACAATAAGTATCTACAACCCATTAACAGAAAACATTTACTACATTTCTTATCAACATTTCTCCAAAAAAAGTATACATACAAGTTTATGTTTTTTACCTTAAAAGCTTAAGAATTATCTCCTTATTCTTAAAACAAACTTCATAAACTTTATTTTAATGACTGTAAAAATCTAAGTTTATATTTCACTTTCTGTACAACCCTTTGAGGGCAGTTCCTATTTCTACAGTCTCATTCCCCAAAGGGTGCCTAAGAATGAAATAATTTCCTATGTTAATTCAAAAAATAAATTTATGTCTAGAAAGTTTTTAATAAGTAGTACACAGAAGCTTTACTCCCTCATATATCAGAAATAAATATGTTTCATCCACAAACTCCTTTATCTGACTGTTCCTGGTAAATATTTAAGTGTTCCTACGTCTTATATTAAGAGTATGGCATGGCAGCCTTGGGGCACCTGGGTAACTGAGTTAAGCATCTGTCTCTTAATTTCAGCTCAGGTCATGATCTCGCAGTTGGTGAGTTTGAGCCCTGCACTGGGCTCCATGTTGACAGTGCGGAGCCTGCGTGAGATTCTCTCTCTCCCTCCCTCTCTGCCTGTCCCCTGTTCACGCTCTCTCAAAATAAATAAATAAACTTAAAAAAAAAAAAAAAAGAGTATGGCAGCCTAGAGAAATGTAAACCTCCTTTTTTTAAAAATTAACCACTTAATAAATATATAAAGTTGTAGCATCAATTCAGATCCCTAAAAGAACTTCCCTTTCTAAAATAGCACACAGAATAAATGTAGCATAGTCACTTACCACTTGATCTGTTTTTACGACTCGATTTCCCTCCAGTAAGAAGCATCTTGAGACTATTCCGAAACATGGTTGTGCTATTCTAGTACTCACAGAACTGTAAAAGATAATATGGGAAAATGTTAGAAACCTGGATTTTCCTATTCAAAATACTATTAATAATTAATTTTAAATGCACTTTAAGGAATTAACTATGTTCAAATATATAGTAAAGAAATTTTAATGGTATGAGAAAAACATTTAATTAATTTAACTTAACTAAACATTTAAGTATTTCCTTAAAAGTACACTGTAGTACTTTGAGTACCATAAAAGATAAAGGTAGCTATCGCTGAGGGCACACAGAAGTAGAAGAAAGTATTAAGTAGCTCTCAATACAGTCTACTCTTTCACTAACTCTCTATTTCTTGGACAATTTTCCCATATGCCCAACACACACACTCCCAAAGTTTAAGAGTCTAGAAACTTACAACAGTGCATATTTTCCATCACAAGCCAGAATTCCACCTCAAAGACTACTAATAAATTAGTGCCTATTCTCTTTATGTCCCACTTCTATCAAAGCAAAGTTCTCCCAGTTATGCTTTGGATTATGTCCTCTCTCACCTCCTCAGAGACTTTTAGCCAAAAATCATCTTTCTTTTCTTTCCCACACAGAGTTAATTTTTTTCTCTCTGAATCATTTCAATCATAACATAAACATGTTAGTATGTCTAACCAAAAACGAAAAGTAAGTCCCTCTCTTTATTCCCACATGGTCCAATTACTGCTCCTATATCCTTACTCTTCATAGCAAAATTTCCAAAGTGTTGTTAGTGCTTGGTGCCTCTAGCAGATTGAACAGAATAAACTTGAACTAAAACAGATGTTCCAAAAAAATATCCAAACCAAAGCAGTGAGAAATAAAAGTTGAAAAATGTAAAAGAGAGAAAAACAGGCCTATGGAATCCACTGAAAGCTTCTACCACACACATGACTGAACTCCCAGACGAAGAGAGAGAGAATATAAGCCAGAAGCAATATCTGAAATGATAACAACCAAGAACTTTCTAACATTAGTGAAAGATATAAAGTCACATCTTTAAAGACCTAGAGGAAAAAACAGATTTAAATAAGCAACAATCACGGCGCCTGGGAGGTTCAGTTGGTTAAGCACAATGACTCTTGATTTCAGCTCAGGTCATGATCTCATGGTTCATGACATTGAGACCCTCGTCAGATTCTGTGCTGAAAGCGCTGAGCCTGCTTGGGATTCTCTCTCTCCTTTTCCCTCTGTCCCTTCCCTGCTTGTACTCTCTCTCTCAAAATAAATAAACTTTAAAAATAAATAAATAGCAAGCAACAATCAGACTGAAAAATAACTTTAGACAGAAATTATGAATGGCAGAAGACAATGGAATGACTTCTTAAAATTATGAAAGGGGTGCTTGGCTGGCTCAGTCGACTGAGCATCCGGCTCTTGATTTCAGCTCAGGTCATGAACTCACAGTTTCATGAGTCCGAACCCCACAATGAGCTCTGTGTTGACAGTGCAGAGCCTGCTTGGGATTCTCCCTCTCTCTCTCTCTGCCCCTCACCTGCTCACACACACACACACACACACACACACACACACACACACTCTCTCTCTCTCTCTCTCTCTCTCTCTCTCTCTCTCTCAAAATAAATAAACTTTAAAAAAAATTCTGAAAGAAAATAGGTGCCAATTAAGAAATCTATTCACAGTTTAAAAAATGTTTGAAAAATGAAATAAAAGTGATTTCAGAAAAATAAGTAAAAATTTATCAGTAAAAGAAATACTAAAAACAAATTCTTCCAACAGAAGGAAAATAATACTAGGGAAAAAAAAAAACAAATGCAAAAAGTAAGAGCTGTAAAGAAGGTAAATATTGGGAAACATGAACAATGACCATGAACAATGACATAAAAATAATTATATTACTATCTTGTTAAGTTTAAAATTTTAAAATGCATGAAAACAATTTTAAAAAGTCAGAACTGGAGTAAATGGGAGTCAAAGTTTCTAAGATATCTGCATTATGCAGGAAGTGGCAGAGGTAATAACCTACACCATACTGCAATAACTCAAAATTCATGTAGTAATTTCTAGGATAGCCATTAAAAAAGCTAACTGAGGTGAGAAAAAGAATAATTAAAATATTTCATTGAACCAAAGAAGAAGAGAAAAGGCACAGTGCACATCATTGAAACACAAATAGTAAGATAGTAACTTTAAACTCAAATTATAGTTATTATGTTAAATATTCCCTCTACTATAAGACTATTTACGGTCACAGAAAGATTAAATATAAGATGATGGGGGAAAAGTGTACTATCCAAAAAAACAATAAAAAGGAAACTGTCATAGCTAAGCCAATATCAGATAAAGTCAACTTAAGGCAATAAGCACTACTAAAAAAAAAAAAAAAAAGACATTTCTTAATAATTAAAAAGTCATACCAACAAAAAGATATTATACTTCTATGTATGAATGGACCCAATAACAAAGCTTTAATACATACAAAGCAAAAAAAAAAAGTTCAAAAAACAAGACTAATAGATGATACAGACAAATCCATAATCACGTGGGAGATTAACACACCTTTGTTAATCACTACAAGATTAAGCAGGTGAAAAAAAATTTTTACCAAGATACAGAAGATTTGAACTATGTGACCAACCAGACTTAATATACATAGTACATTCTTCCAAATAAAAACAGAATATAGACTGTACACAGTACACATACCAAAATGGACCATATGTTGAATCATAAAGCAAATCTCATTAAATTTCAAAGGACTGAAGTCTCTGAGAGTATATTCTCTGACTACAAGGCAATTAAGCTAGAAGTGAACAATTTCCAAAAATTGAGAAACTCCCCTACTGCTTGAAAATTAAGTGACATACTTCTAAATTACCCATGAGTCAAAAAAATAAAAGTATATAAATCATCATGGAAATTCAAAAATATTTACAATAAATTATAATGAAAATATAAACTATGGAAACATAGAAAATGAAACTAAAACAATACTTGTAAATAAATGTAAAGAAGAATGCACGTATTAGAAGAGACAAATGAAAATCAATATCTAAGCTTCTATCTCAAAAGTTCAAAAACAAACAGCAAATCAAAGAAAGTAGAAGGAAAGAAAGAGTAAAGAGTAGACATGGATGATACAGAAAACAAATCCAAAAAAGATCAAATCAATGAGCCAAACACTGGATTTCTAAAAAGGAGTAAAATTAATAAACCCCTAACAAGGCTGATCAAAAAATAACAGGGAAATTACAAACATCAGAAAGGAAATAAGGGGCATCATTTAGTTATTCAAGTCTTTTTTATTTTTATTTTTTAAGTTTATTTTTTTGGTAATCTCTATAGCCAATATGGGGCTCAAACTCACAACCCCGAGATCAAGAGTCACATGCTCTTCTAACTGAGCCAGCCAGGTGCCCCAGATATTAAAGACCTTTTTTTTTCCATTTAAGAGAGAGAGAGAGAGAGAGAGAGAGAGAGGCAGCATGTGAGCAGGGGAGAGGGGCAAAGGGAGAGAGAGAATCTTAAGCAGGCTCCATGCTCAGCACAGAACCCGACACAGGGCTTAATCCCATGACCTGAGCCAAAATCAAGAGCCAGATGCTCAACTGACTGAGCCACGTAGGCGTCCCTTAAAGGCTTTTTTAAAATAGGAACATAATATAACAACTTTACAACAAATTTAACATTTTATTTAAAACAAATTCCTTGAAAAATACAACTTACCAAAACTGACACAAAATTGAGCAGAAAATTTGAAGCAGGCCTATCTCTATTAAAGAAATTGAACTTATCAAAACTCCTCCCACAAAGAAAACTACAGGGCCAGATTACTATATAGATCTACCAAACATTTAAGGAACAAACAATACCAATCTTATAAAATTTCCTTAAGAAAACAGAATACTTCCAAACATATTTTATGAGGGCAGCATGCTCTTAATCCCAAAACCTAACAGAAACTACAAGAAAAGAAAATTACAGACCACATATCTTATGAACAAAAATCCTTACTTGAAGACATGGAAAATTACAAAGGTTACTTAAAAAGAAAATTTAAAGAATATTTAAACATGTAGAGATATACCATGTTCATAGAGTGGAAAGTTCACTGTTGTCAAAATGTTGATTCTCCCTATAATGTTCTAAAGAGACAACAATCTTAAATTCCAGCAGTCATTTTTTGGAGAAATTGAGAAGTTCATTCTAAAATGCATACAAAATGCATAAAATGCATACAAAAGAGCCTACAATATCCAAAGCAATCTTGGAAACTAACAAAAAATGCTACAGCGTTTATACGACCTGAGTTCAAGACTTACTCTATATTTCCAGAAATCATGACAGTATGGTACTCTCATAAGTATCATCAAGCAGATCAATAGTACTAAATAGGTAGCCCAGAAAAAGACCTACACTTAGATGGTCATTTTTTTTACCAAGTTATTAATGAGTAAAGGAAAGTCTTTTCAACAAGTGGTGGTGGAACAAATAGATATTCACTTTTAAAAAATTAACCTTGATCTGTGCTTTACACTATACGTGAAAGTTAATTCAAAATAAATCAAGCATTAAACATCACATAAACGTTAAAATCATAAAGTTTTTAGAAGAAAACACTGAAGAGTATCTTCATAATTTAGAGATAGGCAAAGGATTCTTAGTACACACAAAGTAATAACCATAAAAGAAAAACATGATACATTTGGGCTTTATTAAATTTTTAAAAAACATGTACTTATAAAAAATTAACATCACCAAAACGAATAAGCAAGTCACAAACTGGGAGAAATTATTCACAAAACACATATCTAACATAGAACTGATATCCAAGATAAGGAACAACTACAACTCAGTAAAGAGACAGTCAAATTTTTAAATGGGTGAAAGATCTGAATAGACACTTTTATAAAGAAGATATATGAATGGCCAACACACATATTGAAAGAGATAACACAATTTGTCACTGCAGAAATACAAATTACAAAGAGCCAACACTATGCTTCACTAGAAGTGCAAACTTTTCAAAGACTGACAATATCAAATATTGACCAGGATGAAAAGCAACTGAAACTCTTAATATATTGTTTTAGTGTAAGAGTATAACTGCTTTGGACAGAAGTCTAGCAGTTTATTATAAAACTAAGCATATACCTATGACTCCACCCATTATATAATCCAGGAGGAATTACAACATGTGCATAAAAAGATTAGTATTGACAATTTTCATAGCAGCTTTATTCATAACAGCCAAAAAGTAGCCCAGGTGTCCATCAGTAGGAAAATGGATAAACTGTGGGATTTTCATACAGTGGGATACTACTCAGCAATAATTCATATATTCATATGTTCAACAACACAGACAAATCTTAAAATATAATATGCTGAATAAAAGACTCTTACATGAAAGTGTATGTAGTAATTAATGGTAGAAAAAAATCAAGAGTAATGATTGTCTCTTTCATGTAGATGTGAGGATTAACTGAGAAAAGGCACAAGGAAACTTTCCAAGATAATGGTAAATTCTGTATCTTGAAGGAGTTTGGAATACACAGATGTATGCATCTGTCAAGATTCAGTAAATGTTCACATCAGATTAAGTTTACTTATTTTTGAGAGAGAGAGAGAGAGAGAGTGCATAAGCAGGGGAGGGAGAGAGAAGGAGAGGCAGAGGATCTGAAGCAGGCTCCATGCTGACAGCAGACAGCTGGATGCGGGGCTTGAGCCCAGAAACCGTGAGATCATGGTCTGAGCCAAAGTTTAAGAGGCTTAACAGACTGAGCCGCCCAGGCACCCCTCAATTTTTATTTTCTTGAAAGAGAATGAAAAACTATTTTCTTATGTATAAGATTTTCTATGAATATACAAACATCAACAAAATATGTAAAATATTCTATATGTATGATCTCTTTTAGCCCTCAACGAAACCTCAAGATGGGTGGTATTTGCTTTGTTTTAAAGAAAAAATTTGAGATAAAGGAAAGTAAAATAGCATGCTTACAGTTATACAGCTAATATAAGCTTAAGACCATATTTGAACCCATGCTTTTGGTCCTCCTCTTCAGTGCCTATTCTTATACAAGGGACACAATCTATTTAAAACATTAACTGAAACTATGAAAGTTCTAAATCTAGTGATCCTAATTAAAAGTCTCAAGTATTATTCCATTTGACTCTGATTTTTGAAATAATGCCTTTTAACTCATTTTACCTTAATCTAGTGAGTTAACAAAAAAAAAGAAAGAAAGAAACATACTGTTACAGGTTGGCTTTAGTCTTTGCAAATGTACCAAGAAAAATTACGACAAAACACACTGAGGAGGAAAAGAAAAGATACCCTGCTTTAGTGGACTCTATGACATCCTACCCAGATCCCCGTAACAGGATCAGAGTACACATTCCTCAGGTGTTAATTAATGGCTCAGAGCTGTTCCCACCTTCAGAGAATGATCTAGGCTAACTAGAGCCACCAATGACTTTTTAATAGAGAGGTACAAAAGACCATCTCCTTTAACTCAAAGGGAGACAACTTTGTGGTATGACTTATGCTCCAAAGCTCTCACCCAACTCTTCCTACGCTTGATTTTTCTTCAAATACTCATCTGTAAATGATATACCTGTTTGTCCCCCCACTAGAATATAAGCTCCATGAAGACATGAAAATTGCCTGTTTCATTGCTGCAAACCCAGAACTGGAGAATAGTGCCTGGTAAACAGTGGATGCCAAATAAATATTGATTGAATTAATCAATTATATTTCTTCA
Organism: Panthera leo; assembly: GCF_018350215.1. Classification (NCBI taxonomy): domain Eukaryota; kingdom Metazoa; phylum Chordata; class Mammalia; order Carnivora; family Felidae; genus Panthera; species Panthera leo. The sequence goes on along the minus strand of NC_056692.1, from coordinate 45,591,044 downwards.
GTTTGTGTATCACTGTCCAAATCAAATCCCTTATAAGGGAAACCTGGTCTTAACTCTTTTTATCCTCAATGCCTAGCTCATGGGAGGCTCTCAACACTTCTTGAATGAGTAAATAAATGAATGAATAATTGAGCAAAGAACTGGATTCATCAGATTACTAACCTGTTAAAGAGGTAAGGGGACACAATACAAGTAAGTTTCAATAGACAAGAACAGGTTATGAATTAACGATAACAAGGGCACTACCTAGGATGATTAAGCACCAGGGAAACAGAGAAATTCTCTAGGCAAGTTCAAATATTTATATGAGAAACAGACAAGAAAATTCTAGTCATACTTCAAACTTCTGCCTAACTCAGAAGTTATATAGCTATATACATATAACTTTGAATATGTATGTACAGTTCTTCAAAGTCTCAAAATGAAAAAAAATTAACAGCACAGATTATGTGACTAAACCATTATTTAAAATTTACTAGACCAGGAGCCAAACAAAAATCTCATGTCTAAAAATAAGCCAAGATAATATTCTAAGGTTAACTTAAGTAAAAAACGATGATGTATGCAATAAAATAATTACAATGATCACTTTTTGAAGTGTAGAGATTTTTTTCTTTGCTAGTCCTAAAATATTTTATAAAAGTTGACTGAAATGTATAAAGAATAAAATGAAACATAAAATACTTATTTAAAACTAATTAGCCATCTCATAGTTACACGTTGATAAAATGACTTTCTTATTCAAGATAACACATCACCAGAAAATTTATTGTAATAAAATATTAATATAGAAACTCCACAAAATTGAAGCTAAGTGGGAAATGGCAATTTCACCTAATTGGATTTATGACAGTAATATATGGCTAAATTTCATCTTACTTTTCCAAATTATATATCCAAATTTAAAAATGGTAACTCTCTCAGGAGAAATCATCAAATAAATTCCTGGCAAGTAAAAATCTCTGGCAGTAAGATACCAAAGAAGCCATTCACATCCCCCCAGTCATTTCTAATTGTCTTAAACTTAACTGATTCAAACATTATGTTATCTGCATGGCCCCTACGCATTTTATGCTTATGACACCTGATCTAAACCATTCAAGAAAAGTATTGACTATTTTCTAAATGGTCCACCAAGGCTGGAGACTCAACCTATTACTCAATATAGTCTTGCACTATTTTATTCATAAAAATGTTTATGTAATAACAAAATCAAATTAACTATTAAGCACTTCTGCACTACTCAGGCTAAATAATTATGGTATTCCCATTAGCTTTTCCACAGAGGGTATCTTTCAGTATAAGCCAGCTTTCTTAAAAAAATCTTTTTCTATATCCTTTTCCATTTTGAGTGCTTGGTATTATTTTTATTCTCATTTTTGGTTTTGTGATGGATTGGCTTATTCTTATATTTTTGTTTTCCAATTCTAGAAACAAGTTTCTTGACATTAGAACTACGCCTAGTGGATAAACTACACCATTCAAGTGCTTTTAAAGTTCCATGGGATCTGAAGAAAATGTTTCAAATAGTAAGAAAATAAAAAGTAAGGAAAGGTAATAAAGTAAGACATTATCTGTAGAACTCTAACTACAAAAACAAGAATGCATAGTGATCCAAATGATGGATTAATGAGTATTATCTTTCCTTACCCAGACAACCAACAAAACCTCCTTTTATGATTTTCTCCACAATGCTAATTTGGATAGTGCCTTCAGAGTTCCCTTGAAAACAACCTGCTGGTATAACTACAAAAAAGTAAATTATATATGTTTAAAGTAAATGTTACCCATTTTCCAGCATGTATCAACCTAGAGCTTCCCTTCAGAGAAATTTCTGTAAGGGAACAAAACATACACAATCACACATTTACAAAATTTCAAAGAAATTTTTAAATATTGTATGAAAGGATGCAGTGGTTAATGATGTAGATGTGATGGAAACATTGAAAAAAAGTGGTAATATTTTATAATACATGGTTTTAATGAAACATACTAAAAATTAACATACATACTTGAATTTTAAAAACACATATTTTAAAAATATCTAAAAGATAGCATTATTCCTTACACCCTTCCGAACCTTCCTCCCCATTAAGCTAAGCTGCCTAACTTCTAAATTTCAACTCAAGCAATTATTTTAGCATAGGTAATCTGTCCAGATGGATTTACAATTGATGAGTTCTCAATTCATCCCAGATTCTGGATCTTTGTATCACAGACCAAGGATCAGTATGTCCTCAGTTTGCCATTCCTACCCAACTATAGCTACAAATACCATCTGAGCCCCTGAGGTGCACTGCCTAGGAAACAATGCCTGGGAAACAACCCAGATGAGATAATAGGATTTAGAAAAGGTATTCAGTGGATAAATTGCTTTATTATTACACAGTATTGTTCACTACAAAAAACAGGGGGAAAAAAAGGAAATAGAAACATCTGGAATTTTCTAAAAGAATGATTCAACAATGAAATAAATTATCACTATTATATCCTCCTTTGCTTTTCTTATCACTTTGCCTTAAAGTGTTGCATCAACTTTCAAGACACAAGTTTGGAGACACCAGCTTTCTAGCCACTGTTTTTTGCTTTTGTTTTTTTTTAAGCCCTCAGAGAACACATTTGAGAATACAGGAATTTTCATTTTCTGCCCAAAATGTCAGAGAAGAATACTATCAAAGGAAGACGTTTTACAAGTATTAGATGAGAAGATGAATACAAAAAGAGAGAAAACAGCACTCTCAATGCTGATGAAGGTTTAATTGATCACATAAAAAATCTCAGCCTATGAGTCTTCAGATAACCTTATGACAGATGAATTTTCTCACATTCAATAATCAATGAGTGAATCCTAGAAATGCAAGGTCATTCACAGAAACGAACCATCAATATATGAAAAATCAATCAATGTAATACACCATACTAATAAGGGACAAAACTCTAATAATCACCTCAACAACAACAAAAAAAGCATTTGACAAAAGCCTATACCCTTCTATGACAAAAACACTAAACACACTTAGAAGGAAATTTCCTCAATCTGATAAAGGACATCTATGAGAAACCTACAGCTCATATCCTACTTAATGCTGAAAGACATTACTTCCCCCCAAGATTAAGAATAAGACGAGGGTGCCTGCTATCATCACTTCCATTCAACATTGTTACAAAAGTTCTAGCCAGGGCAATTAAGAAAAAGAAACGAAAGTATCCAAATTGGGAAGGAAGAAGTAAATCTATCTATATTCACAGATAACATGACCTTATATACTGAAAATTCTCAAGAATCCACCAAAAAACCCATCAGAGCAATAAGAGAATTCAGCAAAGCTGCAGCACACAAAAATCAATTGTATTCCTATACACTAGCAATGAAAATCCAAAAATGAAATCAAGAAAACAATTCCATTTACAAGAGCAATGGAAAATGGAATTTTTAAAAATTTAGGAATAAAATGAGCAAAAAAGCACAAGACATGTATGCTGAAAACTACAAAGCATCATTGAAAAAACTTTAAAAAGACCTAATTAAATGGAAAGACACCCATGTTCATGAATTGGAAAGCTTAATGTTGTTGAGATGGCAATATTCTTCAAATTGATCTATAGATTCAGTGCAATACACCTAACAAAATCCCAGCTACCTTCTTTGCAGAAATCGAGAAGTCAATTCTAGAATTCATACAGAAATACAAGGGATCCAGAACAGACAAAACAATCTTGAAAAAGGACAAAGTCAATAAAATAAAGGCCCTCTCCCAAAGGCATCCATATTCTAACCTCTAGGATTTACATGACAAAAGGGACTTTGTAGATGTGATTAAGTTAAAAAATTTAAGAAAGGGAGATTATCCTAGATTTTATCTAGATAAGCCTAATGTAATCACAAGAGTCCTTATAACAGGAAAAAACTGCAGAACAATCTCAGAAGATGTAATGACAGAAGAAAGGTCAAAGTGATGTGGCCATAAGCCCAGAAATTCAGGTGGCTTCCAGACAGTGGAAAAGGCAAGGAACAGATTCTCTCCTAATGCCTCCAGAAGGACTACAACTATGCTAAAACCTTGTTTTTAGCCCATATACAACCCATTTCAACCTTCTGATCTCCAGAACTGTAAAAAATATAATAGTGTTGTTTTAAACTACTAAATTTATGGTAATTTGTTACAAGAACAACAGGAAATGAATACAATCACAATAGCAACAAACATGTATAACATAGTTATTATTACCACATAACAATGTCTCAAACACCTATAAAAGCCTGCAGCTGCCACACTAATAATGTACCTGTCCAAGTTTCTTCTTATTTAAGAACTGTTTACTATACTACTCTATAGATCTATCTTTTTATATGTAAAAGCAAAAGTTCTCAGTTCTCAGGAAAAACAGTTGATTTTTTTTTTTGAGGGGAGGCACCAGTTTAAAGTAATTCTATACTTCTTACATCAAGTTATTCCACATCATTTAACTCAGCTCTATAGTCAAACCAAAAGACATTCAACTAATAATACATAGTTGTGACAAAAATAAACCTCACACACTGATTAAAAATTTACACCATAGCTATAGAGTTCACAAGACACCTGAGTCTCATAACATATCACAAAAAACAACAGCACTGGGGTGTGCCATGGATGTGCAAGGTGTACAGAAATCTAAATCTTAGCCTCAGATCTTGCTATTAACCGATACAATCTTAAAGTTTTCTAGCTAGATCACCAAAAAAAAAAAAAAAAAAAAAGATGGGCACATAAATAGAAGTGTGGCATGCAACAGCACAGGAAAATATACATAAAACTTTTTTCCTCCAGATTTTAGGAAGTGGTTTCAACAAATATGGTGATACAGATGAAGGCTTTTGAGTTCTAGGCATCAATTTCCTCTGGTCTTTCGTTTCCTTTCACCAAATGAGAATACTGGACCTATCATTTCAATCACTCTCTGACCAAACTCCCTAGCCCCTTTGTTCTCTGGTTCCATACACCAGACAAAAATCAAAATTCAAGCTGATTCTACTCTGCTAAGGCCATTAAGCACTACTGGAGAAAAGTCATGTCATCAGACTAGACTGATACACTAGAAATCCACAGTTGCAAATTTCAACTGACCCTTTTCACTGTTTAGCAATTTACTGTTTTTCTCTAGTCAATTCCTTCTCAACACTGTTTGACCTCTCATTTCTCTCCATCACTCTCAGCCAATGGTTTTGGCTCCCATTAACACAAAGAAAAACACATGTCTTCAAAATCATAAGAACTCCTTCAACTACCTACCAACAAACCTACAAATTTAAGCCAATTAACACACCTTCTCCTCCTATTAAAATAAATATATTAATTAGGTGAAGGGGATTGAGAGTATACTTATCTTGATGAGCACTGAGTAATGTATAAAATTGCTGAATCACTGTATTGTACACCTGAAACTAATTTAATACTGTATGTTAACTACACTGGAATTAAAAATTTTTTTAAAGAAAATCATATAAATTCCTTCCAGAAGGAAGTGTTATCAATCTAAATAGGATAAAAATAAATGTACTCTGTCACTAACACTATAAAAATAGATAGGTAGATAGATAAATGTATTACTTTCAAATTCTCTACCTTTGCTCTATACTCCACCCGCTTCCATTCTTCTTGGGACCTTTTATATTTTTACTTCTTCTGTATTTTGAACTTCTTCCTTTAATGGCTCCTTCCATCAGCATTTCCCTATGCTCAAAAATCCTCTCAACTTTAAAAAATAAAAATCCTTTCTCAATACCTCCCTTTCTAGTTAATCGATTGCCATTACTCTGTCACCTATTATCTGGATATCACTCTCCTCTAATTGTAGCTGCTACTTTCCAGCCCAGTAAATCAGCATTGTCACTAAGTTGTTTATTCATCTTTTATTCTTTCTAATTCACCTAACTTTTCTAACCAGTCAGAATATACCTTCACTCATGCCACAGACTAGATTAGCTCCGCCAATTATAACTCCCAATACTTAAACACCTTGTTCCTGATCCTTTATAACACTAATAAATTACAATGTTCAACTTCCACACTAAACATATGAGTGTCCTATGAGGCAACAGACCATGCTTGTCATGTTCACTGCCATCCTTGTACCTACACACTGACTGGCACATTCTAGAGGCTCAATAAATCATGAATAAATGGATGGCAAAACCAAGACCAAGCCATACCCTACATCTGGTGATAAACATAGAAAATATTGTAAATCAATATGAAGCATATTTTCTTAAAATGCTTCAGAATAAAGGGAACATGTACCCACTCATTCATTCAGCAAACATGTATTTTCATGCTACCAAGCACCAGGTACTGTCCTAGGTGCTAATGATAAAAAAGCAGTCCATTCTCTCATGGAGTTTATGATCCAGCTAATCAAAGGAAAGGGATGCCCTTTCTAAGGATCTAATTCAAATCCAAAAGACAATACAGTAAGAGATGGCCTTCATAAAACAGGGACAGAAAACAACCATTTTCTTTAAAAAGGCATGAAATTAAAAGATAAAAAGGGAGATAAGAGACATAAGGAAGGTTTATCTAAAAGGTAACACACACACACAAACATACACACAAAACCCACAGTAGATATGTATGAGGAAGAGGTGATACTGTGAAAAATCAATTCAGCAATGCAGGGGGAAAGTTTGATATACTTAATATATATTTGATATACTTAATATATACGAATATACCTGATATACTTAATATACCAGAATCAGAAGCCAGCTCCTGATAAATACTAATCTGCTTTCTATGGATTTACCTATTCCATATTTTTCACATAAATAGGTTTCCAATTATTTTTAAATATCATAATTTAAATTTTTCTTCAAAAAATCATTTCTTCTAATTTTTCAATCTGTAAACCAAAACTTACATGCAATATCCTCCTGCTCTTAATCTTCATTATATATGTAGTTAAATCTCTTGTTCTCTCCTTCCTTCAACTAAGAGTTATCATTTTCTACTATATATCAGGCAATATTCCAGGTATTAGAAATATAAACCTCTATTTTATTTTATTTTACTTTACTTTTTACTTCTTTATTTTATTATATTTTTATTTCATTTATTTTAGTGTATTTTGAGAGTGGGAGGAAGCGGCAGAGAGAGGGAGAGAGAATACCAAGCAGGCTCCATGCTGCCAGTACAGAGCCCGACACAGGTTTCAACCTCACAAACCATGAGATCATGACCTGAGACAAAATCAAGAGTTGGATGCTTAACCATCTAAGCCACCCAGGCACCCTGGAAATATAAAGCTTTAAAACAAAAGCCAGACAAGATTTTTGCTCTCTAATTTAGAAGGGAAAAGAAACAATAAGTAAACAAATGAATACATGACCTAATTTCAAGGAGTGAAAAATGCTGTGAAGACAAATAAAGAAGGGCAACATTTAAAGAGTGAGAGAAGGTGATATCTTACACAAATAAGATCAGGGAAAGTCTGTCTGAGAGGATGACATTTGCAGAGATCTGAATGAAATGAGGAGGTAATCTTTCAGAATGTATATGAAGATCGAGGCCAGAGAAAAAGCAATTACAAAAATACTGAGGCAGGAATGAGCTTGGAATGTTCAAGGAACAACAATGAAGTCCAATGTGGCTGGAGAAGAATAAGAAGGAATGGTAGATGAGGCCATAGAGATAGTTAGGGTTCAGATTTTAAAGGGCACTGTAGATCTGGGTAAAGACTGAATTTTATCCTCAGTATGATGGGACACCACTAGAGAATTTTGATGAAATACTGGTCCATAAAGAATAGATTGCAGGCACTCCAACTCTTAGATTGAGTAGCCCAGGAGATTATGAGGACTACCACCAGGATGACAGAAATGACATGCTATCTGGTTAGAAGCGCTATATTTTAAAGATATAACTTACAGGATTTGCTGATATGGTGATATGAGGTGTGAAGACATGAGATTAATGTTGTTTATAAATATTTTCACCTTTTCCTTGGTCAGAGAGTTACCTAATATTCTTATCAAAAAAAACAGATTTTTGGTGTATTTGTTAAATCTATTTTTAAAAGTTCTACTTCATTGACTTCTACCTTCATGTTTTTAAATTCCTTTCTTTTACTTTTTTATTTTGTTGTTTTTATCCGGTTTCTTAGGTTCAGAGTTTAATTCATTTATATGTTGTGGGCTTTAATTCACTTATACATTATGGGCTTCATTCTAAAACTGTAAAGTTTTCTACAAATAGCACTTGCACACCTCCAACACTCCCCACAGATGTTCACTTCTATATATAATCTATCATTCTGCTGATTATCTTTTAAGCTGGGGCGGAGGTGGCAGGGAGGGATTTTAAGACAGAGTTTTAAAATTTCCCAAGTATTTCAATTTTTTGTTGTTTTAGCTCTTCCTTTTGTAGTCAGGAATGTGTTTCTTAGATTTCTGCTTTGCAAAATTTGAAATTTTGGGGGGCCTAGTACATGTTTAGTTTTCAAAAATGTTCCACTGCTTTTTAAATGAATGCTCTTTGTTCACGGGCAGGATATGATAAAAAGGTATTCAGGCATAAGAAGAGAACTATACTAGATGGCTTTTATGAACACAGCACTGTACCACAATGATCAAAAGGACACACTTGCTGTCCTACTACTTCCTAGATATGTTATATTGGGCAAGTTACTTAAACTCTCTATATCTTACAGATGGCTGTGAAATTAAATAATTCATGTAAAAACTTAGCACAGTGCCTGGCTTATGAAAAAGCCCATTATATATTATTTTTTATAGTAAAAGCCCATTAAATATTGGTCACTATTATTTTAGGAGGCTTCAAAGTCAAAAATTGTATAACTATTTTATTAAGATTTAACAAAAATAAAGACATTTATGTAAATTAGAGAGTCAAACATACTGCTATCTCAGCTTGTCTAACTCCTACTCATCCTTCAAATTTTAGCTCAGATATCTCCCAGAAGACTCCCAGGACTACCCCAGCCAAGTTCTGGTTACCTATCCCTCCTTTGTCCTCCTCATATAATAAACACTTACATTCTATCATAATTGCTTTTTTAACTGTTCCCTCTACTAGCCTATGAATGCAAAAATTCAATTTTTTATCTCTGCACATTCTGTGTCCAACACATAAAAGGTGCTCAATAAATATTTGCAGAATGAAGACATAAACTAACACAGTAATAACTAGATTACAAAGAAAATGAATTGCAATGACATCTTGCCCTAGTCCATCCCCTCCCAGGGCAATTAGCAAATCACACACACAAACACACACACACACACACACACACACACACACACACACACACACCCCACATCACACCAGGACCCTGATCCATACAAACCCAGGATATAGAGATTATCAATGCATAATAATTCACCAGAGTTCTGCTCTAAGAGGCAATTGATATTAGCAACATAAAGATTGGTTTACCTTATAAATATATCATTCTGAAACTGAACTATTTGCAAGAATTGAACGACCCGTACCCCCGTCTTGACAAAAACACCCCTTTTTAGTGAAACAAACAGACATGGTTTCAGAGAAACACATTACTGGGCTGACAGCCATAATGAACACAGTGAAAAATTCCTCTAAGCCTTATCTTCTGGAAGTGAGAAACACTCAGAGGACTCCCTGGTAACAGTAACCTAGTTTCTGTTACCCTGCTAATATACAATGTTCTGATAAATCATATCCATCACAAGAACTTCTCCCATTTGTTGGAAAAGAGGATCAAGAAATAATCTTTGAACCCCAAATTGGAAATACTCAGAATCCACAATGCGTTAGACTCAACCCCACAGCATTCTTTCAAATATCTCCTATCTTCCCCAAGACTGGTGAGATAGCAAGTGAAAGTTTCAGTTAAGAAAAGCTATGATGAATAAGCCACAACAATTTTTCAGTTGGTCTATTTGCTGTACCTGGTTCACTCAACAAATACTCACAATATCTGAATGGAGTGGGACTCATAAGATTCCCCGTGGAATGCCCAGGATTTCTGAAAGAAGCTTAGGGTTAAGAAAGTAGAAGTTACTACACTTCAGCAGTATGCTGGCCCTCCAAGCCTGACCAGTACCGATGAACTATTTGCTAACAACTGTGAAACTATAATTTTATAAAAAGAAATACAGTAAAACCTTGGTTTGTGAGCATAATTTGTTCCAGAAACACATTTGTAATCCAAAGCACTTGTATATCAAGGCAAATTTCCCTATAAGAAATAATGGAAACTCAGATGATTCATTCCACAGCCCAAAAATATTTACGTAAAAATGATTGCAATGCTGTAATATAATACAAAATAATAAATAAAATACAAAATATAAAGAAAATAAATTAACCTGCACTTACCTTTGACAACCTTTGTAGCTAGTGTGAGGGAGACAAGAAAGAGGAGGGTTATTATGTAGGATTACTTTCACTATCACAAAGGAAATCACTGCTATCTACTGGCTCAATGGAATCTTTTTCTTTTTGTGCAACTTTAACAAGAAACCTATCCAACAACACTTGCTTTTGCCTCTTTTTGAAGATTTTGCAGAAATGCGACACTGCATTGACTATCACACATAATCCCACAGCCAGAGAGAGAATCATTGCCTCAGCTGTGATCATGGGAATTCAGCATCACATCACATACTACTCATATTGCAAGACATCACTTATTTCTCAAGTTAAAAATTATTAGAAATATTTGCTCATCTTGTGGAACACTCGCAGAACAAGTTACTCATAATCCAAGGTTTTACTGTATATACTTAGTCTTCGACTTGTTCTAGGCACACTGCTTCTAAAACCCTTATACTTTGCTAAGAGAGTGGTAAGGTGATTTTTTGTGTTAACAAGATGACTTTTGGAAAGCCTCTGGGTAATGTAATAATGAGGGTTGGTTGCCAAGAGAACCAAACATGTGATTGGATAGAGTTGGAACTTTTAGTCTCACCCCACAGACTTTGGAGGAAGCAGAGAAGGGCTGGAGTTTGAATCAATCACCAATGCCCAAAGATTTAACTGATTGTGTGTATGTAACGAAGTCTCCATAAAAACCCAGAAGGATGGGGTTCACAGAGCTTCCATCAGGTTGGTGAACACATGGAGATTTGGGGAGTGGGGTGCACATAGACAAAATGGAAGCTCCGTGCCCCTTCCTGCATACCTTGCCCTATGCATGTCTTCCACCTGGATGCTCCTCAGTTACAGCCTTTTACAAAAAACTGATAATCTCATTAGTAAAAAGTTTCTCTGAATTTTGCGAGCCACTCTAGCACATCAACTGAACACAAGGAAGAGGTCACGGGACCTTCCAATCTATAGCCAGTAGGGTCACAAGCCTGACACCCAGACTTGCAATAGGCATCTGAAGTGGGCTGTGGGAGGGAGGGGGCAATCTTATAGCACTGAGCCCTTAACCTGTGGGATCTGACCCTATCTCTGCAAAGGGTCAGAATTAAGATAACTGTTCAGTGGTTCTGAAAAAAACATATCAGACTGACCAACTACAATTTCAGATAATAACATACATGTTACTAAATGGGGTGCAGTATCTGACCAAGCTCCTGATATATGCTCTGTCTGCTAATTTTATACAATCAGAAGCTTTGAGGACCCAGGGGACCACCACCTATACATCTTAGCCAGCACCTTCCAAAGGGTGATGATAAACAGTTTTGATTTCAGCAATTTACCAAAATAAAAAGGGCTGATTAAAGAAGCAGCTATGAGGGAGAGGGAGGAAATTTGGCACAACAGCATGGAGACCTTCAGTTTGTCTCATCCCTGAAACACAGCTAGATCAGCACCAAACCATTTTGCACATCTAGGAAATTGATCTGAGAATTAACACAACAATCTGCATAACTTGAGCCATAGAACCCGGCAGGTACCCGGTGCAGAGAGGTGAAATGGGGCAGAGAAAAGCCGCAGAGGGTAGAGAGCTGTTTTTGCAGAGAGAGAAGAGAGAAAAGGGGGAGAGTGTGATACATCGGGAGAGTACAGGAAAACACTCTCCCAAAAGTAGCTAGAGAGAAAGAGAGAACGAGTGAAAACACTCACAGGGGACCAAACAAACAAGAAATCTGTTCCCCAAAACCAGTGACAGGAAGACAGGAGAGGGTTTCAATACCACCAGGATTCTATAAACAGTGGAGCACAGAGTCTGAAGTTCTAGATAGTGCTCTGGGGAGGAAGTAGGGCAAATCCCCAGGGGCAGATAGAGGGGTCTAAGGGGTCCTTGTGCCACAAGGGGAGAAGCAGTTTCCCTGCCTGGAAAGTAGAGGCCACATGACCTCCCCACTGACAAAGGTCCCAGCAGACTCCAGAGAACAGCCACGTTTGCTGCTACTGGGACAAAGATACCAGACTGAGGTGAAACCCGGCACTGGCTGTGTGTTGCGGTTTGCCATAATGTCTGAACCTCTGCTGCTGCACTGATCTCACGAACAGTGTGGGGTTCTAAAACACAATCTCATCTGAGATAAAACTCTTGAGGGAGGCGCCACCTGGCAGGCAGACAGCTTGGACATGAACAGGGTAGCGGCGGGGAGTGGACAGAAGCCAGAGACAAAGGAGGGGTGCTTGATCAAGGAGTGAGAGCAGGAAGTTCCTGTGCCAGAGACTAGGGAGCTGGGTGAAGTCATTTCCACCTCTCCTGTGCATGGGCATGCATACCACACTGATCCACCCCAGTAAGCTAAACAGCACCACCTAGTGAAGAACGGAGCCATTACACCAAGTCCCACCTAAATGCACCCTCCAAGCACATCTCCTAGAAGACCAGCACAAGTCACTTCACCTATTTAGTGTCCAGACTATAGAAGACTTCATATTTTCAGTTCTAAGAAAAACTGGATGTAACTTCATTCAGGTTTAATTCTGTCTGCTCGTTCATTTATTAGTTTTTTTTTATTCCGTTTTCATTTAAATTGGTTTTTTTTTTCTTTTTTTTTTTCCTTGGATACCAAAAGAGAAAAATTTATTTTTATATTCTTTTTTTGAATTTTTTCAATTTGTAATTATTTTTTTTACTTTTTAAAATTTTTTATTCTATTTAATTTTCTTTATTTCATTTTATTCTATTTTATTCTATAAGTTTTTTTAATTTTTTAATTTTTTAATTTTTTACCTTTTTTCTTTTCTTTCCCTTTTTTCTCTATTCTATCAAGCTTCTTTCAACAAGCAGACCAAAACACACCTAGCATCTAGCTTCCTTTGAGTTTTTTGTTTTGTTTTAAATTTTTTAATTTAAATTTTTTATTTTTAATTTAATTTTTTAATTTAAATTTTTTATATTTATTTTTTTTTCTTCTTCCAAAATGATAAAACAAAGGAATTCACCCCAGAAGAAAGAACAGGAAGAAATGACAGCCAAGGGCTTAATCAACACAGATATAAGCAAGATGTCTTAACTAAAATTTAGAACCACGATAATAAGAACACCAGCTGCGGTCGCAAAAAAGCATGGAATCCCTTTCTGTGGAGATAAAAGAAGTAAAATCTAGTTAGGACAATATTAAAAATTCTATTAACAGAGATGAAATCTCAAATTGATGCCATGTTGACAAGGACGGATGAAGCAGAGCAGCGAATCAGCGATAAAGAAGAAAAAATTATGGAGAATAATGAAGCAGAAAAAAGGAGAAATAAAGGCAAAAGAGCACAATACAAAACTTAGAGAACTCAGTGACTTATTAAAAAGGAATAATATCCAAATCATAGGAGTCCCAGAAGATGGAAGAGAGAGAAAAGGGGGCAGAAGGTTTATGTGAGCAAATTATAGCAGAAAACTTTCCTAATATGAGGAAGGGGACAGACATCAAAATCCAAGCAGCACAGAGAACTCCCATTAGATCCAACAAAAACCGACCATCATCAAGGCATATCACCGTCAAATTCACAAAATACAAAGACAAGAAAAGAATTATGAAAGCAGCAAAAGAAAAAAAGTCCTTAATGTATATGGGAAGACAGATCAGGTCTGCAGCATAACTATCCACAGGAACTTGGCAGGCCATAAAGGAGTGGCAGGATATATGCAACGTGCTGAACTGAAAAATATGCAGCCAAAAATTCTTTACCCAGCAAGTCTGTTATTCAAAATAAAAGGAGAGATAAAGAGTTTCCCAAACAAAAACTAACAGTTCGTGATGACTAAACCAACACCACAAGAAATTTTAAGGGAAACTCTCTGAAGGGAGAAAAGATGAAACTAAACAAAAAAGACCAAAAGCAACAAAGACTAGAAAGGACCAGAGACCACCACCAGAAACTCCAACTCTACAGGCAACATAGTGGCAATAAATTCATATTTCACAGTGCTCACTCTAAATGTCAATGGACTAAACACTCCAATCAAAAGACAGAGGGTAACAGAATGGATAAGAAAACAAGATCCATCTATATGTTGTTTACAAGAGACCCATTTTAGATGTAGACACCTGCAGATTGAAAATAAGGGGATGGAGAATCACCTAGCATGCTAATGGTTGCCAAAAGAAAGCTGGAATAGCCATACTTATATCAGACAAGCTAGATTTTGAAATAAAGACTGTAACAAGATATGAAGATGTGTATTATATCATAATTAAGGGGTCTATCCACCAAGAAGACCACAATTGTAAACATTTATGTCCCCAACGTGAGAGTACCCAAATATATAAATCAATTAATCATAAACATAAAGAAACTCATTGACAATAATACCCTAATAGTAGGGGACTTCAACATCCCACTTACAACGATGGACAGATCATCTAAGCAGAAAATCAACAAGGAAACATGGCTTTAAATGACACGCTGGGCTGGACGGACTTAACAGATACATTCAGAACATTTCACCCTAAAGCAGCAGAATATGCATTCTTCCCAAGTGCACATGGAACATTCTCCAGAATAGATCACATACTGGGACACAAATCAGCCCTCAACATGTACAAAAAGATCAAGATCATACTGTGCATATTTTGAGATCACAACACTGTGAAACTCGAAATTAACCACAAGAAAAAATGTGGAAAGACAATGAATACTTGGAGATTAAAGAACATCTTACTAAAGAATTAATGGGTTAACCAAGAAGTTAAAAAGGAAATTAAAAAATACATGGAAGCCAATGAAAATGATAACATGACAGTCCACTCTTGGGATGCAGCAAAGGTGGTCATACGAGGAAATTATATAGCAATCCAGACCTTCCTAAAGAAAGAAGAAATGTCTTAAATATACACTCTAACCTTACATCCTAAAGACCTGGAAAAAGAGGGGACCTGGGTGGCTCAGTCAGTTGTGCGTCTGGCTTCAGCTCAGGTCATGATCTCAAAGTCCGTGAGTTCGAGCTCCACGTCAGGCTCTGTGCTGACAGCTCAGAGCCTGAAGCCTGCTTCGGATTCTGTGTCTCCCTCTCTCTCTGCCCCTTCCCCGCTCACACGCTGTCTCTCTTTCAAAATAAAATAAAAACATTAAAGAAAAATTTTTGAAGACCTGGAAAAAGAACAGCAAATAAAACCCGAAACCAGAAGAAAGGAAATAGTAAAAATTAGAGCAGAAATCAAGGATATCGATTTCAAAAAAACAACAACAAAACAGTAGAACAGATCAATGAAACCAGGAGCTGATTCTTTAAAAGAATTAACAAAATTGATAAACGCTAGCCAGTTTGATCAAAAAGAAAAAGGAAAGGATCCAAATAAATAAAACCACAAATGAAAGAGACCACAACCAACACTGCAGAAATACAAACAATAATAAGAGAAAATTATGAGCAATCATATGCCAACAAACTGGACAATCATTTAAGAAATGGTCAAATTCCTAGAAACATATTAACTACCAAAACTAAAACAGGAAAAAATAGAAAATTTGAACAGACCCATAACCAGTAAAGAAACTGAATCAGTAATCAAAAATCTCCCAACAAACAAGAGTCCAGGGCTGGGTAGTTTTCCAGGGGAATTCTATCAAACATTTAAAGAAGAGTTAACACCTATTCTTTTGAAACTGTTCCAAAAAAAAAAAAGAATGGAATGGAAACTTGCAAACTCATTCTATGAGGCCAGCATTACCTTGATTCCAAAACCAGACAGAGACCCCCCCCAAAAAGGAGAACTACAGACCAATTTCCCTGATGAACAAGGATGCAAAAATTTTCAATAAGATACCAGCAAACTGGATCCAACAATACATGAAAAGAATTATTCACCACAATCAACAATTATTCCTGGGATGCAGGCCTGGTTCAATATCTGCAAATCAATCAATGTGGCACATCACATTAATAAAAGAAAGGATAAGAACCACCTCTAAATAGATGCAGAGAAAGCATTTGACAAAACACAGCATCCTTTCTTGATAAAAAACTCCCACGAAAGTAGGGATATAAGGATCATACCTCAAGATCATAAAAGCCATATACAAAAGACCCACCACTAATATCATCTTCAATGGGGAAAAACTGAGAGCTCTCCCCTTACAGTCAGGAACATGACAAGGATGTCCACTCTCACCATTGTTATTCAACATAGTGTTGGAAGTCCTAGCCTTAGCAATCAGACAACACAAAGAAATAAAAGGCATCCAAATCAGCAAGGAGGAAGTCAAACTTTCACTCTTCACAGATGGCATAATACTCTACTTGGAAAACCCAAAAGAGGAATGCTTTTGCACTGCTGGCAGGAATGTAAACTGGTGCAGCCACTCTGGAAAAGCGTATGGAGGTTCCCTCCAAAATTAAAAATAGAACTACCCTACAACCCAGCAATTGCACTACTAGGTATTTATCCAAAGGATACAGGAGTGGTTTCAAAGGGGCACATGCACCTCAATGTTTATAGCAGTGCTACCGACAGCAGCCAAAGTATGGAAAGAGTCCAAATGTCCATCGAATGATGAATGAGTAAAGAAATGTGGTATATATATGTATAAAATGGAATATTACTCGGCAATCTAAAAGAATGAATCTTGCCCTTTGCAACAACGTGGATGGAACTAGAGTATATTATGCTAAGCAAAATAAGTCAGTGAGAGAACGATAAATATCATAGGACTTCACTCATATGTGGACTTTAAGATACAAAACAAATCAACATAAGGGAAGGCAAGCAAAAATAATATAAAAACAGAGGGAGACAGACCATAAGAGACTCTTAAATACAGAGAACAAACTGAGGGTTGCTGGCAAGGTGTTGGGTGGGGGGATGGGCTAAATGGGCAAGGGGCATTAAGGAAGACACTTGTTGGGATGAGCACTGGGTGTTACGTGTAAGTGATGACTCACTAAATTCTATTCCTGAAATCATTATTATACTATATGTTAACTAACTTGGATTTAAATTAAAAAAAAAAAAAAGCAACACCAGCTATGAGGCAGGAGTAATAGTGTAAAAAGAGAATAGAGTTACAGAAATCCCAGGAATTTTTCACATTTTCAAAAGACTGTTCTGTCACAAGTCAATTATTTAAGGGACCGTATTAAGTTTGTTTTAAAAACAGGCATGACAATCAAGTCTTAGAGTCTGTACAAACATCCCAACATCTAGTAAAGACATAACTATCTGGAAGGACTTACAAAAAATAGGAGAAACAATTTTTTTTTAATGAGAGAGAAAGAGAGAGAGAGAGAGAGAGAGAGAGAGAGAGAGAGAGAGAGGATGCAAATGAGTGAGAGTGGGGGTGGGGGGGAAGCAGAGCTCACCCAAAGAGAGGCTCATGTTCATCCAAAGCAGGCCTTGAACTCATCCGATGTAGGCCCTGAGCTCATCCAAAGCAGGGCTCACCTGATGTGGGGCACAAGCTCACCAGATTCGGGACTTGAACTCATGAACCATGAGTTCAAGACCTGCACCCAAGTCAGAAGCTTAACCAACTGAGCCACCCAGGGGCCCAGGAGAAGCAATTATTTAAGGTATTCTCTGAAGTTAAGTCTTTCTATCAAGGAAACAAACTCAATCCTCACTGGGTTAAGCAAAATAGAGAACTTTCTGTTTATTTTAGAGAATAATCAGGGGTAAGGTTGACCTCTGCTGCAACCAAAGCTTGAGGATATCACAAGAATCCAACTCTTGATTGCTTCACCCACACTGGACCTATTCTCGGCCTCCACACTGTGGTCCGCAACAACTTCAAACTCCCATCATCAGCACACCCAGTCCAGCAGAAGAGAGCAAGGTCTTTGTTCTAAGATTCACTCCAATCAGATGGTTTAGGTAATGTGTGTAGTACTGAAGAAACCAATGTGACACACTGATTGGCTAAGGCCTATGTCCTCCCCCTCTAGCCCCACTTAGGCCAGGTGAATGGAGTACTGAGAATGGCATCTCACACTAAAATCAAAGCTTCTAAACCAACGGGAAAGCAGAATGTAAGTTAAGGAGACAAGAATGTCTCTCATGGTGCTATATTGCCTAAAGGAGAAAATTAAAACCATCACTTGGATGAGTGTCAGCTCTACCGTAACTCAGTTAAAGAAGCTATGAGGCAGACCCAAAAATTCTCAAACAAGGAACAGACCCAGAGAGGACTGTGCTCAAAGGCCTTGCACCACCTTTAGAGAAAAGATCTTTGAAAGACTAAGCAAATATTACAGACAGACTGTATGGCTGTCACTAAGCCCTTGCCAAGGTGAGTAGAGAGAACCTGCCAGGCCTTAGCATCTTATATCAGCAAGAAAATAGCAGGGGCACCTGTGTGTACTGGAAAGGCAGGTACCCAATCTATAGCCTAGTTTTGGAGAGAGATGGGGAAGGCCTGCAAGCAGCAATTTTAAACAATGCTGGAAAAATCAGTGTCCCTGTAATGACTTTTTACCACCTCAATAAGCCTTTGCACAATAACCCTTTATATACCCACCTCAGATGACTGAGGGGGCAATAATGTATCAAGATGATTTGGAGAAAATAAACATATGGCATTCCCTATTCAGAAACTATCAAGAGAAAGACTAATAAACTGTTAATAAGTATGAATTTTATCACTGAGGTAAATGATTATCCAAAAATGTAAGGAGTTTGTATAGAGATACTTTCATAAATATAGATTGATAAAAACCTCATACATGTCCTTAACAGCATTAAATAGAATATCACAGAGCAACAAGAGTGATCTTTAAACTATGATCACAGTACTCATTATTGTTAGTGCATAATCAACAGCTTCTAGCCCTAAACCACTGAGGCAAAATCTAGGAGGAGTGGAGGTCATCAGAGTTCTGTATGTGTATCTGAAGCAGTCTTGATTTACATACCCTTAAAACTTGAGCCACTGCTCCCAAATGAGAGTGGAATATTGGTATAAAGTGGGAAGATTTGTAGCATCCTATAGCAGTAAAGGAGAGAAAGTGAACACTTCTCATAGGGAAGACTAAAGGTAATGATGTTCTCTATTCCAGGAATGTCAGAAATTATCACTAACTAATGGGATATTGTATAAGGGACTACAGTACTCCAGTAAATGGGTTTTGCAAACAGCTGTATACTATCTCAGAAGTAGAATCTAATGATTCAGAGGGATACTTGCCAGCTTATATGGTACAACCAAACCAGGGCCAGAACCTGGCAGGGAAAAGAAGGGAGAGTAACCATCCCTGCCTGCTAACTGACACTAATAAGCAAAGATGGGCCAGTAGTGCTCCAAGTGGGAGCAGAGAAGAGCCTCATTCACCGACCACGTTTAACAACACATATCACCATCCCACAAGTGACGAGGACAGAATAATCCTAACAAGAAGGAGCGGATACTTAATGCTCCTTAGGCATTAAGGGGTCCTTAGTTACTTCTCAAAGAAAAGGAAGACACCTCCCACTACCACACATGGAAGCAATGAGTTCCCTTTCACATACTCTAATGCAGAAGCCTCAGTTTGTGGATTGTGCCTGCGATATATCTAGGACAAGGGTATGAGAATGGTATCAGTACTGCAGAAGGACAGGAGAAGGGCAGAGAGAACGCAGAGTGTGAAGGGCTGGGAAGAAATCACAGTTCAGTTATAGAATGCAACACTTCCTCTGGACCAGAGAGTCCAACCAAAATTCTGATCTATGAACTGAGGATGCCCAGAAAGGACACTTTCTATGTGGCCTGGCAATGCCACATAGTGTCAGTGGGGCATACACTCTACTGACTAAAGGCAAAAGAAGTATTCCATTTTACAAGGAGTCACAGGATTCAACTAAGGGGAAGAGAGTAACAGGACTGAGTCTTCTCCTCTACTGATGCAAGCCATTTAATGGTCATCGGTCTATTCGGGTTTTCTATTTCTTGAGTCAATTTTTGAAAAATGTTTTTTAAGCCATCTATTCCCTCTAAGTATTAAGACAGGCTTAAAACAGTCCTATGAGCAGGAACCAAAAGAGTTTACTACAGAATGGAAGTAGTAAACTACTCTACTCACCACTCTTTCATATTTTCCATCTCTTTACCTGCACTGCACTCTGGCAATTTCTTCAAACCTATCTGCAAATCACTAATTCTCTCTTTAGCCATTTCTACTTTGTAATTTAGTGAAATATGCAGTGAACCAGAAAGGAACCTTAATGTAAACTACAGGCTTTGGGTAATAATGATGTGTCAATGTAGGTTCAATTTTAACAAATGTGTACAACTGTGGTGTGGGTTGCTGACAGTGGGGAAGGATGCATGTGTGGGGACAGGGAGTACACGAGAACTTTTGTATTTTTTGCTCAATTTTGTTGTGAATCCAAAACTGCTCTTAAAAATAAAGTTTATTAATTGCTTTTTTAAAGTAGGAAAGAAGGACCAGAAAGAGGATCAAATAATAGGGAAATGATCAAATTCTGGACATATACCATGGTATGACATATTCCATGAACCATGGAATACTATGTACAGTTTAAACAATGTGCAGTGCATCTATTTCAAGATTAAAAATTCTCCAAGTTTTATCCTTAAGTGAAAAGAAATCACAGAGTAATATGTAAAGTATGGCCTTATTATAATTTTTAAAACTATGACTTTATAGACATATGTATGTATGCATGTGTGTGTGTGTGTATATATATATATAGATAGATACGTTAGAACTGTCAGAAAATGTACATAAAAATTTACAAAGGTTCCAACAGAAAATAAGTACAGTATTAAAAGGGATATAAAGGTAAAATTTTTATAAATACACTTTCTAACTTAAAAAAATAATAAATGAAATTCAGTGTGGCATGTACTACATTCACCATCTCTGTCTAGTTCCAAAACATTTTAATCACCCCCAAAGTATTTATTTTTGTCAGTAAAAATTTTTAATTATTAAGTCAGTATAAATTTTCTGTGAATCCCACAAAACAAATAAGATCTCTAAGAGTGAAGGATCAGAGAGCACTCTAGAAAAATCTTTGCCTTTCAAGTTGACTGGCTTCTAAGTATCCCCCCAACCTACAATGTCTCAATACATATCCAATGGCACTACACCAAAAACAAATCCAAAATCATGAAAACAAAATTTAAAACTTTAGATCCTTTTTAATATACACATTTTCTAATCAAATATTTTAAAGTTACATTATAGAACTGTTTTGCCACCAGGTTCAGTAAAAGGTCAAATCCACAGAGTATTTACAGAACTACCACTACCACTTCCTGCATCATTTGCCTTCCCTCGGTTTCTCCAAACCATATAATGAACCAGTCCAGCAGGACTGTGAAGTTAAAATTAACCTGCTATTTTAGAGGACTAAGTCCAGGCACTAAGCATTCTTATAAATAACATGAAGAAACAACCAAAACACACATACACATAGTAAAAACTTTATTTTAGTAACACGTTAGCTAAAATTCTTTACAAATTATACTCTTGGGCTTACGAAAGCTTCTCTACTTCTAACACATGTGAAATACAGATGGGCAAGGCTGCCTCAAATCTTTTTCTAGTCTTAATCTACAAATAAAATTTAAAATAAAATGTCTTCTGATCTTCTAGTTATTCAATGTTCATTATGAACAAAGTATAAGGCCTTGAGAAGGTACTGGAGAAAAAATTTTTAAGTTAATAATAGTTCTTGCCTAAAAGGAGCATCCAGTCTGGTAATGAGAGTTAAGGAAAACCGAAGACGAGTACAATTAAAAATAGAAGGTGCTAGTAGCACAAGAGAAATACAAAGAGTGTTGGGAGTTTATAAGAGAGTTTAAATAAACAAACAGTCCTGAAGTGTCTACTAACATGCTCAGAGTCATGCTGGGTACCACGGATACCAACAGTGAACTGCTCTCAAGAAACTTACAGCCTCAGGGCAAGTTTCAGTCGATGGAGCCCATGGCTCTTGATACTGGGGTTATGAGTTCAAGCCCCATGTTTCATGTGGAGATTACTTAAAAATAAAATCTTTAAAAAATATATATATAAAGAAAGGAAACTCACAGCCTAACAGAGAAGTAAGAGACCTTACAGATGGTTTCATATAATGTAAAACTCAGCGACAGAGGTATTCTCAAAATGCTGGGTAGTATAAAAACTACAAATGCTTATCTACTCCACCTTTAGATAGATGAAAATAATCTTAGTGAATTTAAATAAAATTATTATGCTGGCTTGTGGGTTAAAAAATTACTTAAAGAAAAAAAAGTATAAACGGCATCCTCTCATCATATTCCCTATTTCAAAAAATAATCACAAAAATCATTATCTTTATAAGCCTGGTTATTTAGACCTACGGAGAGTGTTTAGGGCAGTTTATGCAAGACACCAAGTATCAAACAAAGATAAACATTCTTAATGTCATAACACTAACAGAACCTAAAACTAAGAACTGGAATCCATCTATACAAATACATCAATTTCTTTTAATCCCCAGTAGGTATTCAGAGATACAACTTTAACTGATATAAAGTAAAATTTTTACTGATATGAGCTCAGATAGAGTCCAAAGTTAAGTATAGGAAAACGTAAAATGTCAAACTGAGGGGGGAGCAAGGGAAGATGAAGATTTAGTAAATGTTGGGTCAAGTGGCGGAGGTTGTCATTAAAGAAAGAAATGGCAGAGGGAGTTGATGGATTCCTACTGTTGCCTACATACAAAAATAAATTCTAGATGTATTAAAAATATAGAAATAAAATATTAAAAACCTAAGCCATAAAAATAGTAGACTTGCAGAATAGAAAAACCCATTGTAAAATTTTGTGCAAAATCACATGATAAAAACCAGAAAGCTTATGGAAAAAATGGGGTTGAGAACACAACACTCAAAACTATGTCAGTAATGAATAAAAAAAGAAAAAACAAACAAAAAAACAAAAAACCACCAGCAGTAAGAACCTAAAACACAGTAGCACAGTAGCACAATTTTACACAAATTAAATGGCTAAGAAAGAAATACTACAATAAATATGGCACTTTACCTTGAAAAAGACCTGAGATTTGTTCGTGGAAGTGTCAGAAGGGTTTTAACTTGGAAGTAGATGTGAAGGAGGGTGGAAAAAGTGTTATCAGATGCCATATATAAAGTTGTAATACCTAATGTGGATGGGTGTAACTCACAACCTACAAGGTAAACTGGGATAGCCGGTACATGTTTGAGGTGTGTGCATTTTGTATATTCCTATGCAACCTGTTTCAGTGGGGTACAGTTTTTTGCATTT
Organism: Panthera leo; assembly: GCF_018350215.1. Classification (NCBI taxonomy): domain Eukaryota; kingdom Metazoa; phylum Chordata; class Mammalia; order Carnivora; family Felidae; genus Panthera; species Panthera leo. Next base: position 45,567,464 of record NC_056692.1, on the reverse strand, counting down.
ACCATGTATTTCTCACAGAGGAAATTGTGCTTAAGCATGAGAAATTCCCATTAAGGTCAAATCATCCCCTGATATATCAATCACATTAAAATAATTCACATTTTCAAAATAAGTGATATAACAGAAGTGAATATATTAGTGCTCATGTCCACCAAAAGACTCAAATCTCAATCCTTAAAGTGTTGACAATGGAAAATAGTTTGCTGTTTTCTAACGAACATTCTTAGAAAGCAATGACTGGATAATCTTAGACATTGCAATAATCTAAAACCAAATGAACACTGTCAATAAACTCACACTTTATGGGCAGTTAGCAGAATAGCTACACTGTCATTAAGAAGATCAAAATAAGTTTAACTACAAGAACACTTTGATAACTATAATGATTATAGTAAGAAATCAACTACTCTTATCAAGATACCTGTCTTGCAAAGCAATTTTTTATGATTCTATCATGATATATGGACCAAAGTCAAATCCATTAATCCTCCAAATATGAACCATCCTCAAATTTTCAAAAATGTTACTTACAATCTTTACTTGGCTTCTATGCTACTCCCCGCTATCTACTTTGGACATTTAAAGATAATGCCAGGACCAACCTCCAATTTCTAAAACTGGCAGACATAGGAAGCAGAAGATATCAGAAGAGAAACCAGGCTTGATAAGAAGATGGCTCAGTAATGGATGTGAGGCAGATTATTTAACTATCCCCAGAATTTTCACCAAATCAGAACCAGCTTTAGAAATCAAGTTTCCCAATATATCTTTTTTTTTTTTTAATGTTTATTTATCTTTGAAGGAAAGAGAGAAAGAGTGTAAGAGGGGGAGGGGCAGAGAGAGAGGAAGACACAGAATCCAAAACGGGCTCCAGGCTCTGAGCTGTCAGCGCAGAGCCTGATGTGGGGCTCGAACTCACAAACTGCAAGATCATGACCTGAAGATGAAGTCGGTCGCTTAACCGACTGAGCTACCCAGGCGCCCCCCAATATCTGTCTTTAATCAACACTCTCATATTTGATTCTCTCTTAACACCAAACAAAACAGTTAATTGTATTAATATAATGTCAAGGATTGGGGCTTGGGGACATTCCCCACAGCCACTTAACTAGTTTTCTGAGTGTGAGCAAACTAATTAGCCTTTCAAAGACTCCATTTCCTCATCTGCAAATTGAGGCTAATAATATGAAAGTGACTTGGGGCGCCTGGGTGGCTCATCAGTTAAACATTCCACTTCAGGGGCACCTGGGTGGCTCGGCCGGTTAAGTGTCCGACTTCGGCTCAGGTCATGATCTCACGGCCTGTGAGTTCGAGCCCCACGTCAGGCTCTGTGCTGACCGCTCAGAGCCTAGAGCCTGTTTCAGATTCTGTGTCTCCCTCTCTCTCTGCCCCTCCCCTGTTCATGCTCTCTCTCTGTCTCAAAAATAAACGTTAAAAAAAAAAAAAAGATTAAAAAAAAAAAACAAAACATTCCACTTCAGCTCAGGTCACGATCTCATGGTTTGTGGGTTCGGGCCCCACGTCAGGCTCTGTGCTGACAGCTCAGAGCCTGGAGCCTGCTTTTGATTCTGTGTCTCCCACTCTCTCTGCCCCTCCCCCACTCACGCTCTCACTCTCAAAAATGAATAAATGTTTAAAAAAATTAAAAAATAAAAATAAAAATAAATGAAAGTGACTTTCCATTCATATGTTGTGAAAATTAAGGCAACTAAAGCACTTCAGCACAGTCTGGCACCTACTATGCAATTGTTAAACATTAAAGTGTGAACTGAAAATCAGTATTCATTGGAGACACAAACCATCATCCATTTTTCCCGTGTCTTCTGATCATCACTTTCTTAAACTCCTTAGTTCTTGATTTATAACATGTCTCTTATACTGGCTGCCTACTTCTTTTTTTAAATGCTACTTTCCTAGAAGTAGACTTTTGCAGAAGTAAAATAATTTCTCCTAGCTTCCCTGAAATAAAGTTCAAGGGAAAGTTTACACATAAACCATGGCTTCTTTTTTCCATCTTGAAGGAAAGTAGAATATTACTCTTGCTTCCTTCTGTCTCTAAGTTCAGATTCCGGGCATGCTGAACAACTAGAGTTGGTGGTGATTTGGTCTCTGAAAGAAATGTCAGAGCTGTGCCTGAGTACTGGATTTGTAAATCTGGGATACCTAAATCATACTCAGAATCATTTTATTATTTTTTCCTAATTATGTAGCCCTAATTGTATATCATTTAAATTTTTTTCCTTATCTATTTTCCTTTAAATACCTGTATTTGGGGCTATAACCCAAAACAATTATATACCTTAATACACGATCTCACTATACATAAACTGCATTTAACTTCAAAAATCATTCTTACACATGAACATCATTGCTATTCTCAACATGTAACCAGAGAAAACCTCATTATAGTATGAGCAAAGCTTAAGTGCCAAAGAAAACCTACAAAAAAAGATTTAAAGCAAGAAAGTAGGTCCAGTCTAAGACATCCTGAGAACGAGGTAATCTGATTTCTCATATATATGTCCCATATCTTGCAAGAAAAATTATTACACTAAGTAAAAAAAAAATTACAGGTGAGTCAAAAAGACTGTGTTCAGTGGAGACTTACTTAATTCACTGTAACAAGGGTGGAGGATATCAATCTAACATACTTTTTAATTATGTGACAGGTGACTTCTCTTATTAATATGTTTTAGTCTCCTGCCCCCAGCCTCCCCTAAAAAAAAAAACCCACTTTCTCTCCATTGGATTGTGTGTTTACTCCTCACTATACATCACCACAGTAGTAGATAATAGTTTTTGAGAAGTTTACCATATGCCAAAAACTGTGCTAAGCACTTTCGGTGCATTCATTCACTTCATCCAAAATTACTGACATGAGTCTTTTACAGACAAAAAAACTGAAGCTTCAAGGGGTCAAATAACTTGTCACAAATCACACAGCTGGCAAATAAACAAGTCAGAATGTGAACTCAGGTCTGTCAGGCTCCAAAACCTGTGCTTCAAATCATGTACTATGAGGTAATGTTTTTCCCTAAATTCATCTTTGTATCTCTAGCAAGTTGCTCATTATCGCCCATGTTAACATTCAATAAATATTTTCTGAAAGAGTGGTAAGTTTAGTTTAATTATTCTGGCATTCGAAGTCCCTCACCGGGAGAGATGAGGAAATTCCCATTATTCCTTAATGCAAACCACCACCTCCCCAACCAAACTATGATCAATGGGATTTGAACGAACCCTGGCAGTGGGAGAAGAAGGCAGAGGAAGAGAAGAGAACTTAGGTTCTTCTCTCAGTGTAAATAATAATTTCTACTTGTTTTAATATCTCTACCTATACATATCTTCGACATGTCTGTAAGCTAAACAAATACACTTTAATGAGTAGTTATCAGTAAGGCTACAAAGAAGAATAATGTGGTCCAAACAAGTATATGAAGTACCAGAATTTGCAAATAAGAAATTAAAAAGATATAAAGCAAAATGGGGAACCTTTTGCCAGTATGAGAACAAGTTTATTTTTAATAAAAGCATTTATCAAAATATCAAATTGGTGACACTTTATTATTTGAGATATTAGATTTTTTTTGGTCAGACACGCTAAGAATATTAATATTTAGGCAGGTGGTGATTATAAATCACAGAATACTAATGAATTCAGAAAAGAAACCTGAAATGATCTGCCTTATGACAATTCCCAGGTTATTAAACATTATTATATTTAGTTTAATTTGAAAAGCCAGCTACAGTCCTTGTAAGATGCTGTGATAATCCTCTATCTGAGCAGATCTCAATAAAACTACATACGCCATTCACAGTTTATCTTGATTCTGATACAAGAATCTCATCATTTTTATATATCCAAAAGACCAAGCAGCAGGAAACCTCTTGTATTCGCTGTATTTAAAAAAAAAAAACAAAAAACAATAAACGTGGGTCGCCTGGGTAGCTCAGGCTAAGCGTCCCACTTCAGCTCAGGTCATGATCTCAGTCTGTGAGTTCGAGCCCCGTGTTGGGCTCTGTGCTGACAGCTCAGAGCCTGGAGCCTGCTTCAGATTCTGTGTCTCCCCCTCTCTGCCCTTCCATCACTCATGCTCTGTCTGTCTCTGTCTCCTAATAATAAATAGACGTTAAAAAAATTTTTTTAAACCAATAAACGTTTCTTGGGGTTCGAGCCTGCTTCGTATTCTGTGTCTCGCACTCTCTCTCTGCCCCTCCCCCACTCATGCTCGCTCTCTCTCTCTCTCTCTCTCTCTCTCAAAAATAAATAAACATTAAAAATAAATAAATAAATAAACTAATAAACGTTTCTAAAAGAGCATCACATTCTAAAAAATATCTTAAATACTATTTACACAAAATCGGGGCACCTGGGTGGCTCAGTCAGTTGAGCCTATATCCAGGTTTCTTTGTTTCTGGAAGAAGAAGTTCAATTTTTAAGCCACTGTACTTGAGTTTCTGCTACATGCAGCTGAACACAACCCTAATATAGAATGTAAAAGCACCTAGGAAAAGAATCTAATACCCAGAAGACCAGTAAAGGCAATTATCTCACAAAACTTCTCATTTAACAGAATGTGTTCAATTATTCATCAGTAGTGTTAAATTATTCATCAGTAAAGCAATGAAACAGTGGGATGTCAACTAACACACGTGCACACACACACAACCCAGTTATTAAAAACTGAGGTATCAAAAATTCTATCAGCAGAGAATCAAAGAATGGTTTTAATCAAGAAAGGTGTCCTTGGTGAGGTACAAAGAAGAAAAAATCACAAGTGAAAGTCTTATTATATCTTATAAGTTCATTCACCTAATACTTACAGCATACCCACACCACAATGTGCATGCCCAAATGCTATGGAATGAAGTATATGAATTTGAGACAGTTTAAAAATTAAATGGATTAATAAAAGTCCAAATAAGGGGAGGGGCTCACAACTAAAACTAAGAATTCTATTTCAGATAAAGTGAAATTTCAAATGGACAGTTAATGACAACTAAAGATTAAGAAAAAGTTTAGTCACTTTTTAAAATAACAGCCAGAACTCTTACCTTAAAATAATGAAATAAGTTACCAAACGATACCTGAAAAATAATACTACCAACATAAAATTCTGGATCAGAATGTAGTAGAGTATAGAATGTGATATGAAACAAAATAGTCAGAATAGATAAGTAATACAATAATCAGAGAAAGGGGCAAAGAAAAGGTGAAGACAGAGCAAGACAGAATCAGAAGATTAAACTGGAGATAAAAAAGAGAGGTGAAGTTTTAAGGACAACTTATATTTACAACTTAAAACCCCACTCACCCACACCCAGTCAGATCCCTATCTACCAGATAAGCTAACTTATTTATTATCACTTTTTAAAATGTTTATTCATTTGGAGGGGGGTGGTGGAGGCAGAGAGATAGGGAGACGCAGAATCTGAAACAGGCTCCAGGCTCCAAGCTGTCAATACAGATCCCAATGCAGGGCCTGAACCCTCGAACTGTGAGATCATGACCTGAGCCGAAATCAGACACTTAACTAAGACACTCAGGTATCCCTATTATCACTTTTAAATCTCTTTCTCTACAAAATCCCAGTCTTCCTCCTTAATATTAGCCTTTCCTTCTCCTTGTGAGTCTTACAAGATCTATTAAAATCCTATTTTTCCTACCAATTTTTTTATAATCTTGACATGCATTCATAACATTTCAAACAATTTCTCTGAATATACTTTTACAGTAAATGAAATTTCAGTTTTCCTTTCTGATTATGAGGCATGCTGAAGTTTGAGAACCAATGCTCTAAACTGAGAAAAATATTTAAGCCTTAAGATTTAAAGAGATCTGAGTTCCAGATATGACTAACTCATTCAACTCATTCAACAATTACTGGTTATTTATTATGTGGCAAACGCTATTCTACACAGATACAGCAAGGAACCAGTCAGCAATCCTTGCTTTTAGCAAGCTTAGAGTCTATATAAGTATTTATATAAATAAATAAGTAAAGATAGTATGTCAGAAAAACCCTGTGAGGGGGCAAAAAAAGGCAGGGAAAGTGGACAGGAATATTGGGGGCTGAGAGAAATCAAGATTGGAGGGTTGTAATAATTGTAAACTGGATAAACACAAACCTGAAAGTGATGATGAAATAAACTATGCAGATGCCTGGGGAAAGAAAATTTTGGCAGAATAGTAAAAGCAAAGGTCATAAGCCAGAAGCATGCTCAGGTTATTCAAGGAACAGCAAGAAGGCCTCGGTAGCTAACACCCAGTGGATCAGGGGCAAGAGACAAGGGTTAGAGAAGTAGGTGAGTTCAGAGAATTGAATGGAGCCACAATGTGTAGAGCCTTACTGGCTCTTGTAAGAACTTTACCTTTTATTCTTAGTGAGATGAAAATTCACAGGACAGATATTAAGAAGAGTAAAAAACATGATCTGGCAAATTTTTAAAAGATCACTCCAGCTGCTATTTTGAAGAGAAACTATAGAAGCAAACCAATAAGGTGGCTACAGCAATTTAGGTAAGTGAAATCAGTAGCTCAGACCTGGGTAGAAACGGTCAGTAGCAGTCAGATTCTAGGTAGGTTTTGAAGGTAGCCAATAGATCTCCTGACAGATTGAATATGGGGAGTGAACAAGAAATCAAGGATGATTCCAACATTCCAAACAAGTACAAGGATGGAGTTTCTACAACAAGATGGAAAAAACTGCAGGTACAATAGTTAGGGGGAAGAGGGAAAGGATAGTGAGTAGTTTAATTTGGGGGAAAATGTGCTTGAAATGTCTATTTGATGTCCAAGTAAAAATGTCAAGTAAGCAGCTAGATATATGACTTTGGAATTTGGGAAATAAATCTGGATTGGATACATACACCTGGGAGTTACCAGCATACTGACAGTAAACAGAGACCTAAGACTGAGTGAGATCATCAAGGGAGTGAATACAGACTGAGATCACATGAAATCTTCATCTAGATATGACTATTGTATTTAGGAACACAGAGGTCACTGAGGTCCTTGATAAGAGCAGTTTCACTGGAGTAGAAAGGGTAAGTATCTGTTTAGGAGTTCAAAAAGGGATATACTCCAACAATATAAAAATACTTACACAAAAGATTATTTATCACAGTATTTTTTGTTTTATTTTATTTTTTATCACAGCAACATACTGGAAACTAGGTAAATATCCAAATATAGGAGATCAAATAAATCATGGCCCATATACACAATGAAGTACTATATACAACTGTAAAAAAAAAAAAAAAGGAAATAACATCTCTGTAACATAAAATTATTTTCAAGGTATATTGTTAAGTAAAAAACAGCAAAACGCAAAAGAGTAGTATACTATGCTACCTTTTCTGTAAGAAAGAGGAAATAAAAATATGCATGTATATGCAAATTTTTTAAAAGAATAAACACAGGAAGGATAAGCCAAAAACATTTGACAATCAGGCAATAAAACAGAGAGAAATCTCCTGCATTTCAGAAAGCTGGGGACTCAGTTTCTGAGAGATCTCTGAAAACTTGCCAATATTTAGATACTAAGCTCTCCAGACAAGAGAATCCTGACACCACCTTCAATATATTTGAAGCCAATGGTGAAATGAAATTAACTAAGCAACAATAAAGCCCAGTTACGGGTCAAAGATAAATCAGATTGACCAAGCATCCTACTCTAGTTAGTTGCTAGACACAAGCAGCAGCATGCCCCTCTATGGAGGTGAATATTATTTACCTAGGTCTCTACTATTCTTTTATACAAAATGCCTAGCATACAATAAAAAGTAAGAGATTGCAAAGAAAATGTGACCTGCACTAATAACTTTTTGATTCTCAGCTCCAAATTCATCCTTTTTTTGCCTGTTCTGTGAAAGTGAAACTGAGATCTTTAAATATTTTTTCCTTTGACAGCTCGCACAATATTAAGCTTTATAAGAAGTCACTGGACAGACTCTGCAGGAAGGAAGAGTTTTGTTTCTGTGTTCCAGTGTGCTTGCTCAGCAGACTACTACTGTATGCATGATTTCTCCAGCACCTAGCTCCTGTAGCAAAGCTTCTCCAGCATCAAGTCACTACAGCATGTGCAGCTTCTCTAATGTCCTGTCCCTGGGCTGCATGGCAGCCATGAGTACCCAGCAACCAACACTTTCACCAAACACTCTCCCTATGGTGGTTTTATAGTAGAGTACCTTTGGTGAGACACCTCCCCTTGTATAGTTTTCCTTTGCAAGGCACAGATTTCCAGCAATTCTGGAAGTCAGATTTCCACAAAGTTCTTTCAGTGTGACATCACAGCAATTTCTCTGCCATTCAAGTGAGTCATGGCCGTGCCCTTTCCAACAAAGGCTGGATGTCAGCTCAGCGCTGGAGGGAGCACTCTTCCCTGGACACTCCATCTCACTTAGTCTAGGAGTAGTGGCTCCTCCATATATCTGCTATTCCTAATTTGTCTTTACTTCTTACTAGCCAATTCCTCGTTATCCATTTCTCTATAGTTAATAACTCTTCATATTAAATACTCACTATTCAAATTACTATGTAGTTTCTCTCTTCTGACTAGATTCAGACTGATACAGAAGCCAGACCAAAAAACACTTAATGTATGATTCCCTGTATATGAAGTGGAAGAATAGACAAAACTAATCTATGGCAGCAGAAGTTTAAAAAAAAAAAAAAAAAAAAAGGATCTTCTTAATTAGGGGAAGGGAGAGGACTGGATATAAAGAGACATGAGTAAACTTTCTTAGATGATAAAAATGTTCTATATCTTGTTTGGGGTAATAGTTACATAGATATATATAACTGCTAAAATTCATTATAACATTAACATCGTTGCATCTAATTCTTTGTAAATCATACCTCAAATAAAAGGAAGAAAATAAGGAATTCAAGGCTCCAAGGAGAAATGTCTGACTCTACTGCTGGGATAGGAAAGCAAAATTTGAGGCTGGAATATCTTGGTGCTCCAAAAAGTAAAGAAGTGTTCAAAATAATGATCAGTGCATGTAACAAGAAACCAGCCTGAAGCTGCTCCCACTGCGTAAACCAGGAACAATTTGAGCACCAAATAAATGACAGAAATAGGTCATAACCCACTAAAAAAAGTAGGAACCCATGAGTTCATATTGTTAATTAAAGAATGGAAGATGAAGGCTTGGCTGGCTCTTCCATAGCAGAATATTGTGAAATAATAGAAAATACATATATTGGTCTCTGTCCCCAGAGCTCCTAAAACCGTTCTAATGTCCTAAGTGATACACACACTGGGAGCAACTCTTGTTCTAATATTTGTCTTTGACCGATCCCTGACACAGGGCTCCTAAAACCCTTATAAATTCCTAAATGATGACAGTACTAGGGGTACATCTTCTGTTCCAATGAGGTGACTCTAGGTGGGCTCCTGGATGGCTCTAAGTGGGGGCTGGTCACCAGAAAGACAAACCAGGCTTGGAAGCTTGGAATTTTCATCCTTACTCCACACCCTCCAAAGAAGGGGGGGGGGGGGAATGTCTAGAAACAAAGTTAGTAATTGACTATGCCTACATGAGGAAGCCTCCATAAAGTACCAATAGTGTGGGGTCCAAGGAACTTCCAGACTGGTGAACACATCCACACAAGGAGGGTGACACCTAAACTCCACCAGGTCAAAAGCTCCTGCACTTGGGACCTTCCCATACCTCACCCTATGTACCTCTTCATCTAGCTGTCTGTACTCTTTATCATGACCTTTAATAAACTGGTAAATGTGTCTCCCTGAGTTCTATGCACCACTCTAGCAAATTATGTGAACCCGAGGAGGGAGATCATGGGAACCTCTAATTTACAGCCAGTTGGTCACAAACACAGGTGATAACCTGAGCCTGAGACTGGCATCTTAAGTTGGGGTAAGGGAGAGCACTCTTGTGAAACAGAGCCCTTACCTGTGAGATCTGACACTATGTTAGGGCAGCACAGTGTGAGAATTGAATTAAATTGTAGGACACTCAGCTGGTGTCAGAGATTTGTTTATTTTTGTAAGGAGAAACCCCCACACATTTGGTGACTAGAAGTGTCAGAAATAAAATATTTTGTGTAAATAGTTAAAGTAGACACACAAGAGAAAAACAAAGTAGCACATACCTGGTTTTTTCCCTACTTAAGAAGAAAAAAAACACTTGATTTTTTCCAATTTAAATATCAACTAATAAATGCAGAAACAATGGCTGAGTTAGAGAATCATTATTCTGCAGCCATCCTAGTAATAATAATTAATTCCAGTGAGAATTAGTAATGATACTAAAACAAGTAGGTAAAAGTTGATGAGCAACGAGATTACACACAGATGATGCTTGAACCACATAGATTTGAACTACATAGGTCCACTTACATATGGATTTTTTTCAATGCAGTATAGTACTACATATGTATTTTCTCTTTCTTAATGATTTTCCTTTTTTAAAATTATTTTTAGTCTTTAAAAAATTTTTTTATTTGATTTGAGGAGCGCCTGGGTGGCTCAGTTAAATGTCCAACTCTTGGTTCTCACGGTTCGTGAGTTCAAGCCCTGCATAGGGCTCAGTGCTGTCAGTGCAGAGCCTGCGTGGCATTTCCTCTCTCTCCCCCTCTCTGCCCCTCCAGTGCTCACACGCTCACTCGCTCTCTCTCTCTCTCTCAAATAAACTTTTAAAAACAGAAAAAAATTTTTGAGGACAGTTGATAAACAATGTTACATTCATTTCAACATTGTGTACAACATAGAGATTTAGCTTCTCTATACACTGTGCTATGCTGGCTGTAAGGGTAACTACTGTCACCATATAACATTATTACAATACCACTGACTATATTCCCTATGATGTACCTGTTATTCCCATGACATGTTCATTTCCCTATGATTTTCTTAATGACATAGTCTTTTCTGTAGCTAACTTTATTATAAGAATACAGTATATAATAATACAATATACAAAATATGAGTCAACTGACTGTTCATGTTATTAGTAAGGCTTCTGGTCACACAGGCTATTAGTTAAGTTTTTGGGGAGCCAAGTTATACCCAGATTTTCTACTGCATGAAGGGGTCAGCGTCCCCAACTCCTGCATCATTTAAGGATCAACCGCAATTTCAAAATATCTTCCCATGAATTATTCATATACTACAAAAATAAAATAATGACTGTATAGTAGAAAAAACTGGTGGACAACACTTGAACCAAATGATCAAAGTTAACATGATCAATAACAGATCCAACCAGAATTATATGCCTCCTGATAGGATGCACCAATAACACACATCATTTATATAGTATCCTGCCCCCAAAATATAAAACCTAAGGAAACAGACAAACCAAGTCAAGGTATAGTCTGCAAAATAACTGGCTGTAATATTCCAAAGTGTCAATGACAAGAAACAAGAGAGGCTAAAGAATTGCTCCAGATTAAATAATAAATCCAATAATGCAATGCTGGAAGGAATACTACAATGAATCCCAGACTTGGCGGGGGGCAGTGTGCAAAATGCTATAAGGACTTATTAGGGAAAAAAATAAAATCTAAACACAGACTGTGGATAATATATTATACCAACAATAAATATTGAATATTTATATACATATATATTAAATATTTTCTGATTCTGATAATTATATGAGGTGTATGAGAATATCCCTGTTCTTAGAGAAAAAAACACCAAAGTATGTTGTGTGTATGTATGTATGTATGTGTGTATTTTAAATTTACATCCAAGTTAGTCAGCATATAGTACAATGGGAGGAGAAAAATGAAACAGCATTATATGCAACTCTTTTAAGGGTTTGCTACAAGACAGAACAGTGAAATTAGGTGGTAGTCGGAGGGGAAAGTAAGATCAAGAAAACTTTTTTTTTTTTTTTAACATGAGAGAAGTAACATGTTTGAATGCTGACGGGAATGAATCAGAGAAAAAAAATTAAAAGAGGAGAAAATAACTGAAGGAATGTTCTTGAGTAGGCAAGAGTGGATATGATCTAGTGGACGAATGAAGGAACTGCCTTCAGACAGAAGTAGACATATGACTGTGGAATTCTACAGAAGTTCTCCTCAACTTTTTCAATCAAGTAGGAAGAAAAGTCATTAGCTGAGAAAAAGAATGAAAGTATTACAAGTGAGATGAGAGGGGAAAAAAGAGGGAAAATGTATAAATTCATCATCCATTCATTCTCCCACCTACTAGACTAAGGATATACAGCATGATTATCTGGAAGCATTATGGTTCCACTTGAGGTTTATGGCCATGAATTTAAAACAAAACCAATGAGCAAGGTTGTATGTTTTACACCAACCACATTTCAGCTTCATGGGTGCAGGCATGGAAGAGGTCGTAAGTGGATTTAACTAGGAATGTGGTTTTGGCACAGCAAGAACAATGAATCAAGAGAGAAGAAACAATGTCAAAGGTATGTGCAAGGGAGAACTATGATTATAAAGTGACTTCAGTAAGGAAGGGAAAGAAGTTATCAAGAGAAAGTCAATGAAATGGTGGCTGAATCACTGGATAAGAGGTCCTAGTGGGGTTAAAGAATTATGGGAGTCAGGGTACTAAAGGGGAAAAGATTAGAAAGACAGCAAGTAGTGGCCAGAGAGTGGGACACATACAACTGAAATTATGGGGAGGTTGCAATTATTATTGCTAGGGAATAACTTTGGTAGTCATAATGATTTAGGGGAGGTGGAAGACAAGATCACAGAAAGAGATTCAAAAACTGAAATCCAAAGAACTGAAAGATCTGAATGTTGAAAAACTATCTACATGGTTGAAATGACCAAGAATTGAGATCAGAAATAGTACTGTGAGAGAGAAGGGGAGTATAAACAAAATAAAACCAAAAAGTAAGAAGAGGGAAGGAATCCTATGTAATAGAGAAATTTGGCTAGCTTTTGTTCCCAGTTACTGGGGGGTAGTCTTTAAATCCTAGGAATTTTTTCTGAGTGATAGGAGTGTCTTTGTTATTCATGGTGGAACCTGATAGCTTTTGTTAATGAGATGAGTCATAGCGGGCCCCTAAATAGTTTGTGCTAACAAAATGACTCAGGATGGGGGCTGGCTATACCAAAAAGACCAACTATATAATTAGAGGCCTGCCGTCCAGTGAGTGGAGGTGGCTGGAGACTGAGTTTAATCAGTGGCCAATGATTTAATCAATCATGCCTACATACCAAAGCCTCAATAAAAATCCAGGACACCAAAGTTTGGGTGAGCCTTAGGGTTAACAATAGTCTATGTACTGTAACACACTGATGTGCCAGAAGAAAGATGTGCCAGGAGGAGGATGTGTCCTGATTCCAAAGGGGGAGGACACCAGAAGCTGCACATTTGAGAGCTTCCTAGACCTTACCCTCTGTGTCCCTTCTTTTGGCTGGTTCTGTTTTGTATCCTTTTTGCCACAGTAAAACTGTGAGGGAGTAGCAGGAATCCCCACATTTACTTTACAGCCAGTTGGTTAGAAATGAGGATGATTCTGGGAACCCCCAAGCCTGAAGCTGGTATTTGAAGTGAGAGCTGTCTAGTGGAGGACTATGCCCTTAACTTGTGAAGTGTGACCTAACTCCAGGTGGTAACCATCAGAAGTCACTGTATGGGGGTGAACCAGAAAATCCAGTCAACACCAACAGGGTTTGTAGTAAATAAAATGTGATGATGTGAATTTCAAAGCTAAAGAACTTTAGGGAAGAGAATGATTTCAATGCTGAAAAGGGGAATAAAGAGAGTATCTATCTCCATATCCAGTGGCATGAGGGTTATGAGAACAAAAAAAGGGAAAGGCATCACTTGAGAGGGCAGAAAGAGAAATAATGTCCTCAGGAAAGATAAAATTCCTAACGCACTACAAGTTTTATAGGCTATGAGATGAGGAGGACTAAGTGAAAGAAATCCACAAAAATAAAGTATCCCGTGACACAGAACAACCAAGTATTTTGGAAGTCGAAGACTTCAAGGAGGAGAGAGTGTAATCAATTCTATCAAACGGTGCTGACAGATCAAGCAAGACAGAGACTAAAAAAGGATCACTGGATTGAGCAAAATGAAAGCCACTGATGACCATAACAAGCAGTTTCAGTGAAACGGTGGGAGAGGAAGCCTGGTTGGGATGGGTTCAAAGAGAATGGAGATCTGACTTTATAGCACTCTGGAAATCAACCAAAGGCATACAACAAAGAAATGTTTATTCAAGCAAACTAGGCAAAATTGGGTAAGAACAATGGAAGCTTGTGGCAATTTTGCCTGGGACTACTCTCATTCTCCTTAATCTTGCCCCCTACAAGTAGTAGCTCAAGCAGGGTGGGCCAAAGAAAACCTGGAGCTTCGCTGCTACTGCAGCAAAGGACTCAATTTAATAGAACTACCAATTAAAGTAGCCATCTTAGTGGCAAGTGAACAGTCAGATTTCCTAGCCTGAGGCTGTCATCCTGTTCAGAGCAAGCAATAACCCAATGGCCTATCTGGGGATTTAACAGGAAGTTCGAAGTAGTGAGACAACCATAGGAGTATAATCCCTTCTCATACCCCAAATACAAAGGGTAAATTTTGTAATATGTACATTTTTTTATTGTGTCAAGACAATTCATAGGAAGAAAGGATAATCTTTTCAATAAATGGTGTTGGGGCAACTGGATATTCATTAAAAAAAACAAAAACAAAAAAACCCAAAAAACCTCACATCCTTACCTCACACCACCTCCAAAAATTAACTCAAAATGGATCACAAACCCAGCAACTCCACTCCTAGGAATCTATCCAGAAGACATTAAAACATATATCCACACCAAGCCTTGTACATGAATGACTATAGCAGCATTACTCATAAAAGCCAAAAACTGGAAACAATCCAAATGCCCATCATTTGATGATGGCATTTTGCATCCATACAATGCAAAAATACTCAGCAATAAAAAGGAATGACATACTGACACATGTTCAACATGGATTAACCTCAAAAACATCATGCTAAGTGTAAGGAGACAGAAGCAAAAGACTGCATATTATAAAACAAAACTACCCACTTATGATTCCATTTATATGAATGTCCAAGGGCCAACTTATTGAAACAGAAAGATGAGTGGTTGCCTAAGGCTAGCGTTAGGAATGGAGATGGAACGCAAATAAGCTCAGAGGAATTTTGGGGAGTGATCACAATACTGTAAAACTGGATTGTGGTGATAACTGCACGATTCTATAGATTTACCTATAATCAGTAAATCATACTGTTACAATGAGTAAATTCTGTAATATGTACATTACACCTCTACACTATTAATTAAACTATTTAAAAAAGAGAGATGGATAAAGTAAACAAAACTGTTTTCCGGAGTCTGGTATAAATGAGAAAAGAAATGGGATAGCAGCCGGAAGGGTTAGTAAGGTCAAGAGAGCATTTCTTTCAAATGAAAGAAATTACAATATGCTCTTAATCTGTTGACAGTGATCCAGAAAAGGAAAAACAGGGAAGAATTGCAGGAAGAATGTCCTTGAGAAGGCAAGAAGGGATGGGCTCAAAGGAACAATTGGTGGGAATGACCTTCGATAGAAGAAAAGACAGTTAATTCACAATAACTGGTAAAGATGCAGGTGGTGGGAAGAACGTTTCTATTTTCTTAATAAAATAGAAAGGAAGGTCACCAGCTGAATGAAAGGACGTAAAGGGAAATGTTGAAGATTTGCATGCAAGGAACAGATATAATCAACTAAGCAAATGGGAGTGTGGAAGAACTAGAATGATAAAGTAGGATAGCTTGGCAGCACTAAAATGAAGTTAAAGTCACTGGGTACTAAGAATTTAAAGTCAACATGACTGTTTTGCTGAGCCATATACAGCTACAAGTGTGCAGGTGTGAAAAAGGAGGGTTGGTTTTAACCAGGATCGGGTTTTACCAGGCAAGAACAACCAAGGGAAAGAGATGAAGAGGGTTGAGGATAGATGCAGAAGAGCAATTATAATCAGAATTCAGCAAGTTAGAAAAGGAACTGAGGACATGTATGCCCTGAGGAACAGTGAAAAGGTGGTAAATTAAAGGTCCCAGTGGGGTCAAAGAATCAAGATTGTTGGGTACTTAGAAGTGAGCCAGAAACACTGGAGGTGATAGTTGGAGAGTAAAATGCCAGAAATTATATTATAGAAAATTGTAGCTATTGGTAATAAGGAGTTCTAGAACAGTGACTCTCAATCCTGGCTGCACATTAAAGTCACCTTGAAAAACTGTTAAATATAACATATGAAGCCACACCCCAGATTAACCAAATCAGAATTTCTGGGAGTGAGTCCTAGGCACCTGTAGTTTCTCAAAGCTTCCCAGTTAATGCAGATGCACTGAGGGTTTTAAAAACATCTGCACAGAATATGCCACAGAAGTAAACGGCTGAGGCAAAGGACAAGATCAGCAGAGGAGAGGAAGTGAAGAAGACAGAATACCAGAAGGGTCATCTGTATGGATACTGAAGATACCAATAATCATAACTGGAGTAGTAAAGAGTACCAGTGAGCCCCCAAAGAAGTCTAGAAGCAACTATGAGAAAGCAAAGAGAACACTTAACCCACATCAATAGGAGGAGCCACCACTTTAGAACTCTATGGGGAAGTATGGCCCTCAGGGGAGAAGTTTTACTTATAGCAAGAAGGTATTCATGTTTAGAGAAGAGGTTAAAGACAAAGGGAGTTTTGCAGGTGAACTCCAGAAGGCAGAGAGAAAGGGTTTAATGATCACAAAAGGGTGAAAATTGGGATCAAACAAGAGAGATGAAGGAAAGAGAAGGTCCAAACAAAACTACTAGAGGAGAGTAAGGCCAGGAAATCTCAGAATACAAGCCACCATATTTTTTAACACTACACAAAAACAATCACAGAAAAAGCTCTATGAAATTAGAAGATTTCCTGAACGCAGACATTTTCTAAAAGATTTTTTGAAATTAATTTCAAATAAAAATGAATCACAGAAAGTATCAAGGTCAATTCCATATACTAAGTTACAAGAAGAAAGAATAAGGAGCAGAATAACATCCCTACAGGGGCACTTGGATGGCTCAGTCGATCAGACTCTTGATTTTAGCTCAGGTCATGACCTCATGGTTCATGAGTTCGAGCATCGCACTCTGTGTTGACAGCACAGAGCCTGCTTGGGATTCTCTCTTTCTTCTCTCTCTCTCTCTCTCTCTCTCTCTCGCTCTGCCCCTTCCCTGTTCTCCCTCTCTAAAATAAATAAATAAACATTAAAATAATAACAACATCCCTACAGACAATAAAAGCATACCAGAAAGACGTGCCCACATAAAAGATCAACTCTGTAACATGCCATTTCAAAATGAACTAAAAGACCTTAAGAAAATGACAAAAGACATGAAAGAATAGATCTAAGAATTATAAAAACTCAAAATGAGATGACATGACACAAAATAATTAAAAACAAAAGGAAAGAATCATTCCAGAAGACAAGAATGAATAAAAACAGATAATCCCTTAAGAAAAATAGGTTAAAAAAAAGAAAAATTTAAGACTCAAAGAGATCAAAAAGATTTGAGAAAAACTGGCAAATACTGAAAACAGGCAAAGAAGATGGAACATACAGTGATAGGAACACCTGAAGAAGGAAATCAAAACAAAAAACAGAATAGTAAAAACAGTATGTCAAAAAACTTTCCTGAAATAAATATTTGAAACTACATTTTGAAAGAACAATTTGTACCTGAGAATAACAACTCAGAATCACTAAAATGATTTTACTATACTACTACTAAACATTAAAGAATAAGAAAGAAAAAAAAGGAGAAAACTGGGACCAGAAAGGGGAAAATACAGTAATATAGGCAGGAGTCCAGGAAATGCAAGATGAATGGGCAGTACTGGCTTTCCCATGATATAAAAGGGATCAAGTGCATAATGAGATTAGATCTGATAATCTCAGACCACATAAGCGTGGCAAGACTGTGTGGGAGATAAAGAACCAGTTACTTATAAAGAAAGGAGAAAGGCATCAAACTTATCAGTTGCACAAGCTTGAAAATGGTGGTATAAGGTATACATGTTATAAAGCAGGAAAAAAATGATGATCCAAGAACACTATCTAGCCAAGATATCATTCACTGATCAAGATAAAAGATGGGCATTTTCACTCAAGCAAGAACTCAGAAATTATGCCACATCCACTGAGGAAATTACTCCAAATGCTTTTCTGGCATCTATTATGACGGTCATGGGTCTCTTTTTTTCCAGTCTCTACCACTCCCAGAGTTGTGGCTGGCAGTATAGAAATGGCCAAATCCAAGAATATTATATACAACCAACCAGTCCTAGAAAGCTTCAAGAAACTTAGATCCTAAGGAATGCATATTTTGCCAACAAGCATGAGAAAGGCCTCAAAATGATTCAGACCAATGTTTCCAAACAATGAGCACCAGTACAGAGGCCAACAAGGTGCTCATTAAGCCCAAAGTAATCAAACACAAGATCACAAAAAGTGCCAGCCCTAAGTTGGATAGGCTCACCCTTGTCATCCATCCCAGTCTCAGGAAGTATACTTATTTCCATATGTCAAAGGTACCAGGCTTTAGCAACCAAAGTCCTGTAGTTAAGCCAAGGTCAAAGCAGAAAGGCCCCACAAAGTCTCCACAAAGACTCTGGAAGAAAAGGCTTCTGCTTATCACCTTGAGGGTCAAAGAACTGTACAAAACTTGGACTACTATCTGCATGGGCAGACATTTCCCTATGCTATCTTGTCTAAATACAATACAAAGTCCTCCAACTCATCCAAAAAGAGAGAGATACTCATATAGTTTTTATCTTGTAATCTGTTAATATGTTAAATTATGTTACTATTTAACTGTCCCTGCCTTCTTGGAATAAACACTGATATATTATCTTTTAAACATTTTTTTTACATTTATTTTTGATAGAGACAGAGCACAAGTGGGGGAGGGGCAGAGAGAGAAGGAGACAAAGAATACAAAACAGGCAAAGCAGGCTCCAGGCTCCGAAGTGGGGCTCGAACTCACAAACCAGGAGACCATGGCCTGAGCCAAAGTCGGACACTTAACCGCTTAACTGACTGAGCCACCCAGGTGCCCCTGATGTATTATCTTTTAAATATACTACTAGTTTTATCTTGTCAACACTTTATATAGAATGTTTGCTTCTCTGGTCATGAGTAAGAATGGACTAATGTTTGTAACAGGGAAGAGAGAGAGAGAGAGAGAGAGAGAGAGAAAGAGAGAAAGAAAGAGAAAAGAAAGAAAGAAAGAAAGAAAGAAAGAAAGAAAGAAAGAAAGAATCTTAATATCCATTAGTTACGTAACAACAGAATAAATTATGGTGTGCTACCCTATAGAATGTTATTGAGCTTTTTACAATTAGAGTTCCATTTACTACACTGGAGAGATACCATGATATGTTTGTAAATGAATAAAGCAAGTTACAAAAAGCCTGTATAGGTATGTGTACATACTTATGTGTTTTTGAGTGAGAAAAAGATGCTGAAAAATACTCAGTGTTCGTTAATGTTGGTTACACCAAGGAGGAAAACTAGAGAAGGGAGAGACCTGAGGGGAAGGGAAAATACTAACTTTTCCTTTATTCACCCTGGTTTGTTTATTTTCAGGGTTGCAAGCAGAGAATTACCTTTATAATTTTTTTATAAAGCTAAATGGGTTGGGAGGGTGAGGAGATTAAAAGTAATGACAATTAACATTTGTTGACAACTAATAAATGTCTACCTTTAATACATCCAAAGACAAAATTAGAATTAAATTATGTAAGCAAGGAGAGGAATCATTATGAAGTTCATTTATTTAAAAATACAAAATAATCCAATCTGGAACCAAAGCTGCATAAGAATGGTCTTTCTCAAGTACATTAAGCAAGATGACTTCAGGATGAACTAGTTTTTATTTTATAACCAGCACAAACTTATAACTAGCACAAACTTATCAATTCATGGATATTTTGACAAATAAGGATAAAACTAAGAAAAAGCGAGTAAAAAAAATATTCAATGAATAATTATATGCATGATACACTGATTAGCATAAATGGGCAAAATGTCACAGAAGTAATTAAAACTCAGGAAAAAATGGGATTTTGAATAGTTAACTTGTTATAGCTATACTAAAGAGAGGCAAACTTTTCCTAATGTATTATTTTACATTGTAAATAAACAAGGCCATTTTTATTAAGCAAATCACACAAAAAAATAGCAACCACTTAACTGATTGCCACCTACAACTTTTTAAAAAAGAAAAATTACAAGAAGCTACCAACATGTGACATGGGTGATGGATAAAGTTATCATAGAAAATTCCAGTTATTAACAAATGTGAGAAATGTTTATAAACATTGAAAACATTTACGTGATCGAATTGAAAAAAAGAACTTGGGCTCACTGTCTCAAAGAAATGCCACTGTTTGCTATTTTATGGAGGAGATTAAAAACTAATTTTTGTCAAGCCTGTGGTACTTAAAGGGAAACAGCCCAAAAGGTATGCACACCAGGAGTCTGCCCAACAGCATCTCACTTCTATAAGAATCTTTAAAGTTTACAGTTATTTAAGAATTCTCTCAGCTCTCATCAAATCTTTCATAAAAGAAAATTTCAGGATACAAAATAAATCAGTAGCTGAATTAACCATGGGTCTTTTAAATGCCTTGCAAGGCTGAAAAGGAGAGCGAGACAAGACAAGGAAAAGCTGTACTGACAATGCTAGTAAAACACTCTGGAAAGGAGTTGGGTCAAGCACACATCAAAAAAGAGAAATTCAGGACGCCTTCCAAGGTCTAATAAAAATTACCATTCCTTAAGCACTAGACATGGTCCTAAGGATTGTCAGTGATTATTTCATTGTCATCATCAAAACCCTACAAGATAGATTTTAGCCCCTCATACATCTAGTGAGTGACAGAGCAATAATTTGAATGTTTTCATGATTCAAAAACTCTCAAATTCATGTTCTACTATAAAATGGGTCTCATGATTGTAGAATTTCAAAAGCTTCTTACATAAATAGTATTGTCATCCTATCATAAAGGAATGTTTGTAACAACTTCCAAAGGAAGTCTTTCTTCCTCTTCAAAACCCTAAAAAGGAAGAGTTAAGATTCTCTGATGCTGTATATATTCTCTGATTATGTAGTAAATCTTCATCCCACATATCCTAATAAAACGAATTACCTTCATTCACCCTAATTCCCAATCCGAGGGAGCCCTACAGAATTCCTTGGGATCTGAACAGAACTAATTCTAGAGTAACAACAAATACACATTAAGCTTCCATAGCCTGACTAGCTTTTTGCCTTACCAAATTTCAGCAGCTAGGGCCAGACATTGTGGGACCCCACAACCCAAGATTGCAAAGTGCTAAGAAGAGACTTCCTTCATTTAGGCAGAAGGAATTGACTAAGATCTGAGGCAGATTCTCTATGGCTAAGATGATTGAATCACAACATCTAGATACCCCATCCCATTTCCAAGTTTAATAACTAACTAATCCACTCATAAGGCTGGATCCATAGGAGGGGTTTCCATGGCAATAAAAACCTGTTGCCATATTTCTTCAAGTTGTCAATCTCTATAATGAGATGTCAACCGATATAATCAGATATGATAATGCAAGTATTAATGCAAGTATTAGATAATGCAAGTATTAGAGGAAGGAAATAAACAAGGATACCTAGTCCAAAGGTATCTGGAATAAACTGTCCATTACTATTGTTTATATACTTTTCTTTGTGAATTTTAGGTTTACAACACTTGCTGGTATTTATAAGAAGGAATGTACAAATCACCGTTTTCCTTTTCATAATACCTTGCCACCTAATGAAAACAGTAAAACTTATCAACACTGGCTAATGAAACTTTAGGGAAGTGACAAACTGTAATACACTGGATTTTCTTAAACCATATTTTCCCCAGAGGCAGAATGGATATGAGGACACAGAATTCTGAATTACACTATTAGCTTTTATTAAGTAAGAATTTGAAATGTCCACCTTCAACTGAAAGACTACAATAGCAAAAGTAACTACTTATACATAGCAGGTAGTCAATAAATATTTAAGCAAATGATTTAATGAGTTAATATACTGCATAACCCCCCCCCAATTTTTCCAATATAAGTAATCTAACTGAACTCATAAACCTTAAACACAAGGTATCCATATAGCAAACTAATATTTAAAAAATCAAGGTTTTTTTCATATAACAATGATCTTTTTTAATGCAAAATATGCATATGAGAGACTTGGAAAAAGAAAAATCTTCTTATATGCCATGCTCTAAAACTCTTCACTTGGGATACCTCTTTTGAGAGAAAGGAATAGTCAATTAATATACTCTGGAAGAAATTTCTTCAGAGTTAGACATAATATGGGTGTCAAATGGAGACACAACAGGAGACTGTCAGATAAATCCCTATGAAGGCAAAGTAGCCAATCTTTTCTCAGTAGATAGACAGAAGCAATTATGCCCTGAAAGGCCTTCAACAGACATAGTTGGTCTATCTCCAATTCATGACAGTCAATGACCATTTATAGTATAAACTAATGACTGGTAACTTTTATCAGTTAATAAAGTTAGCATCAGTTAGTTGGGCTAAATAGTAAATACTCAGGTTTTGTGGGCTATGCGGTCTCTTTAGAAACTACCCAACTCTGTGGCTATACTCAGAAAACAGCTATAACCAATATGTAAATGATTGAGTATGGCAATATGCCAATAAACTTTCTTCAGGGCGTGAATTTGAATTTCCTATAATTTTCACATGTCACAAAGCATTCTTCTTTTGATATCTTTTCAACTATTTAAAACTATAAAAAAACCAATCTTAGCTTGCAGGTCAGACAAAAACAGACATTGGGCTGCATTTGGCCCATGCACTGTAGTTTGCCAACCCCCATAATATAGTGAAAATAATTCAGCTACAGTTCACACAGAGAACCTTCTAATCTTCCTCCCCCAACTCAGGAAATAAATAAGGAATAAAATTTGGTTTATCTTTAGAGTTTGTTTCAACGACAGTCCAGAAGTCACTCTGAATAATATTCTTGATGTTGTGTATATGTATGTATATTTCTCCACACATATCTCCTGATGCATAGAACTTTGAAGAAGAATGAGGCAGGCAATGAGTCTAAAAAGGAGGCAAAGATCAGATCATCATGAAGGACCTCACATGGCTTGCTAAGGAGTTTCCATTTTATCCATTAAGTGATGAGTCGCCACAATAAGATTCTGAAGAAAAGAATGACATGATCAGATGGCCATGTTAGAAAGATCACTCTGGCAGCAAAGTACCTATGGAAAAAAGGTACATAAATTTGACATTAAAAAGTAAAGATGTCTACAGGGCAAATGGATTTTTTTTAAACATACCAACAAGATTATTCACTATAATGCAACTACTCAGTTTAAATGACATCAGAATAGGGGCAACGTGGTGCCTTAGTCGGTTAAGCATTCCAACTTCAGCTCAGGTCATGATCTCACATGGGTTTGAGCTCCGCATCAGGATCTGTGTTGATGGCTCAGAGCCTGGAGTCTGCTTCGGATTCTGTCTCTCCCTCTCTCTCTCCCCCTCCCCTGCCTTCTCGGTCACACGTGCGCTTGCTCTCTCAAAAATAAACATTAAAAAAATTAAAAAAATAAAATAAATGACATCAGAATATCTCAAGTTCTGATAAAAAGGAAGAAGTTTGAGAGATAGGATATATATACTATGCACTGGATAAAGGCAGAAGTTAGTATTATGGGGAAGAAAAGGGTAAAGCAAAAGCATGATTAAAACTAATACCAACTTAATTTTTTTGCCTCTTAAACTCAGTCAAGTTTACCTTCAACTATTCAAGGACAAACAGAAGCTGAACATAATAAGATATTTTTGTAATGTGTGGCCCATAAAAAAGCAACTTATCTCACACTAAAAACATCCACAAACACAACTTTCTAAAGACTTATATTTTTGTTAAATAAAATAAACTGACCTAATAATTTGTTTCCAGAAATAATTGTGGTATTGTAATTACTTAGAGATTTCTGGAATAAGAACAATCCCTATCAGAAACTTTTTCAATTTATTGCATCCTTACCCTGTTTAACCTTTTAAAATTTAGGCCCCAATTTTTTGTTCTCCATCTAATATTACCTGGAATCTTAAATACTCGAGGTAAAATACCTCTAAAAGAAAGGAAAAGGGCCATTGGCTGGAAAAATAAAGCTATAAATCTTTAAGCTCTTCTTTTAACCTATTTCTTTCCATAGAATCTTCTTTTTTTTAAGTTTATTTATTTTGAGAGAGAGAGAGAGAGAGAGCGAGCAGGGGAGGGGCATAGAGAGAGGGAGAGAGAATTCCAAGCAGGCTCCATGCTGTCAGCGCAGAGTCCAATGCAGGGCTAGAACCCACGACCATGAGATCATGACATGAGCCGAAATCAGGAGCAGGACGCTTAACTGACTGAGCCACCCAGGTACCCCTCCAGAGAATTTTAAAGAGACTCACCAGGCATAGGTACCCTCCATCATCATATAAACATCTCAACTCATTTTTTTAAAGTTTATTTTGAGAGAGAGTGCACACATGAACACACACACACACACACACACACACACACACACACACACGGGGGAGGGGGAGAGAGAGAGAATCCCAAGCCGGCTCTGCACTATCACTGCAGAGTCAAACGCTGGACTCAAATCATGAGATCATGACCTGAGCTAAAGTCGGATGCTTAACCGATTGAGCCACCCAGGAGCCCCTCATTTTTTTATTGTAAACAATTTTCATGTAATACAAAAGATGCTACTCAAACAAGCCAAGTGACAGTTTTCATGGGATTATAACAAAGACTATTTATTTATACAGTATATTTATATAGTGTCTTCTCTCCAAATAATAATAGTATTTGTTAACTACAGGCACTCAGCAGATATGACAACGCTGAGCTTCAATTCATTCACAAAGGGGGAAAAAAAGTCCAAATAATTAAACTAGTTTCCAAACTATTTTATATTTGTTACTTTGGTCAGACTAGTACTGGAAAAGCAAACAGCCACCTGCAACAGTCTGTTCTAGCTCCCTGAAACAAAATCTTGGAATCCTGAGTAAAAATATTCCAGCTAACATTCTGTGATTCTGTGTAAGTACATTCAACTACTATGCCTAATCAGTAGGTCTCAGAAATTCAATTTTAATTATATTGTAAAGGAAACAAATATGACAAGGAAAGAAATTTGATGCATTTCTTTTAGGCACACTTGTTCTACCTTACATCTAATCAGTATCAACTACCCTGATATTCACTTTTTAGAACTAGTATTGGTTTAGTGTACAGTAGTCCCTGCTAATCCACCCACAGTCTAGAAGCTCCTCCTTCTGATACTTAGTCAGAAGGTCAATAGTAACCTAAGGCCACATCACACTGCCTACATCACTTCATCCCATTACACAGGCATTTTATCATCTCATGTCATTACAAGAAGAGTGAATTCAATCAATAAGGTATTTTGAGAGACTACATTCACACAACTGTATTACAACATACTATTACAAGTGTTCTATTTTATTGTATTTTTAAAATTTTTTTAATGTTTATTTATTCTTGAGAGAGAGAGAGCATGAGCGGGAGGGGGCAGAACGAGAGAGGGACACAGAATCTGAAGCAGGCTCCAGGCTCTGAGCTGTCAGCACAGAGCCAGACACAGGGCTCGAACTCACAAGCTATGAGACCTGACCCGAGCCAAAGTCAGGCATTTAGCCGACTGAGCTACCCAGGCTCAACTGTTCTATTTTATTATTGTTAATCTCTTACTATACCTAATTTATAAATTAAACTTTATCATAGGTATGTATTTATAGGGAAAAAAACATCGTATATACAGGGTTCAGTACTATGCACAGTTTCAGGCATCCCCTGGGGTCTTGGAACGTATCCCCTGAAGATAAGGGGGGATTACTGTACTTCTTTCTAGGCTTACTTTCTTCCCCATTCAAAATAATGCACAGAGAGTCATTCAGAAAATACGAAAACAGGGGCACCTGGGTGGCTCAGTTGGTTAAGCGTCTGACTCTTGAATTTTGGCTCAGGTCGTGATCTCACAGTGGTGGGATCAAGCCCCATGTTGGGCTCTGCATGGACCATGGAGCCTGCTTAGGATTCTCTCACTCCCTCTCTCTGTCCCTCTCCCACTCGTGTGCTCTCTCTCTCTCAAAAATAAATAAACTCAAAAAACAAAAAACCTTATGATAAAGATGCAAACATCAAATTAGGCTTTATAAGTGAAGTACACTAAAAGGAACTACCAACCAACCTAAAATACAGAGCATGATCAAGTCTATGACAATTTATTAAATATACTAAAGTACATAAATATACATCCTGAATAAGTCTTAGCCATAATCAGTAGATTACCTTGCATTCCCTTAACAACACATGTATACAAAAATACAGAAATGTTTGATTATATGAGACATGTGAATCACAGAATGGCAGTTTGGCTTAAAAAAGAAAATAATTGTTACAAGTAGAAGAGGTGATATTCTTTACACGTTTTTATAAATATTAGTTCATATGTAATATATATAAAAAAATGTTTAAGTGTGAGAAAAATCTAAGCCAACAACTGTTGACGGAAACAGTAAAATATACATATATGTCCAATCCATTTTTGTTACTTTTTAAAATAAAATAGAGATCAGGGGCATCTGGGTGGCTCAGTCAGTTAAACATCCAACTTTGGCTCAGGTAATAATCTCACAGTTCATGAGTTCAAGCCCCGCATTGGGCTCTGTGCTAACAGCTCAGAGCCTGGAGCCTGTTTGGGATCTGTGTCTCACTCTTTCTCTGCCCCTCTTCCGCTAATGCTCTGTCTCTCTCTCTCTCTCTCTCTCTCAAAAATAAATATTAAAAAAAAACTTTTTAATTACAAAATAGAGATCGTAAAAGTGTGAATAGATAGAAAAAATAGATAATTCCTTCTTAATTTTCCTTGAGAAAGTTACAGTAAATTTACTGGTGCTCTTAAAGAGACAGTAGTTAGTTGTGTGTGCGTGCGTGTGTGTGCGTGCATGCGTGCGTGTGCGTGCGTATAGTACTATCTCTTTAAAAGCACCAGTAGGGTGGCTCAGTTGGTTGAGCGGTTGAGTGTCTGACTTCAGCTCAGGTCATGATATCGAGGTCCATGAGTTCCAGCTCGTCAGGCTCTGTGCTGACAGCTGGGAGCCTGGAGCCTGCTTCGGATTCTGTGTCTCCCTCCCTCTCTGCCCATCCCCCGCTCAAGCTCTGTCTCTGTCTCTCAAAAATGAATAAGCACTCAAAAAAATGAATAAACATTAAAAAAAATTTTGAAAGCACCAGTAAACCTTTACTGCACACTATGTATACACACACACACACACACACACACACACACACACACACACACACAAACCAACCTACCTGAAAGTAACTTTCTACCTCTAAAGTTCCCCCCAAAACCAACCTCCATCACAAACATCTCCTTAACCACATAAAAAACACTGATACTCCTCTACTCATAATTCCAGAGATAAATGACAAAAATAAATTCCAGAAGAGAAATGTTCATACTACAAGTAACTGTAATTTTGGTATATTTGTAGGCTTAATATTTATGCATCTTACTACTTACTGAATTGAAACTCAACTCTTCTGCTTCCTAGCTAAATCTGATTCTTGACTGTCCTATGCAAGTTACTGAACATCTCTGTGTTTCAGTTTCTCATCAGAAAATGGAAATAACCATACACACCTCACAGGGCATTGAAACTGGTTAAAACACGTATAACAGGACTGGCACAGAGTAGGTGCTACATAAGGGGGAGCCATCACCAGTAGTTCTCCTACTAGTGATAATACTCCACCATCTTCCCAAACACACTGAAAACATTCTGAGAAATTTGAATTACTGACTAAAACTAGATACTATTAAAAACAGACATCAAATCCGGAGCCTAATTAACAGTAAGTTTAAAGCCCTGCAACTCTGAAAAGATCACTAAGAGATCCACGTAACACCCCTGTCAAGAACAGTAGGAGAGCAGTTTTCCCAAGTGCAACTATCAATTTCTTCCCTTACACAAGGGGGCAGTGATAACAAGAAAAGAATGGGGCTCTGCAACACCTCTTCCTACAGACAGTAGGGGGTGGCAGTACACACGGCTTCCAGTCAGAACAAAACAGGAAGACCCAACAGAACTGCTCTTTATTCTCTTCTGGCCCTCTCCTCTCTGCTTTAGCCCCAACATCGCCTCAAGGTGAGTAACGTATCTACAGAAAACACTAAAACCCAAATATTAATCACCAAGGAAAATCCAGTTTTGTCTTTGAAGCAAATGATCCCTCAGTGGCTGAATTGTGCATCCAGGAGGAAGCCAATCAGTATGGATTTTCAGATTATCTGGCAAACTACTTACTGTTATTATAAGAACAACATTCAGGCAAGTAATTCAATTTCTCTACAATAGTCACAACATAAAACACTATAATCTCAACCATTAACTATATCCTAATGAACACATCCAGGTATTTCTGCTGGTTTCACAGGACACAGACACTCCTTGGACATACATGTGTAAGTTATATTACACAGCTCATTCAACTATCTTTTGTTACTTCTGAAATTCCAGCTATTTTCTGACAATCCTCTCAAAACGCAGATGTTCTTCTTAAATGGAAGTCACAATGTTTCGCAGCATGTGGGTAATTTTACAGGGAGAGAGAGAGACAGAGAGAGAGAAAGAATATTTAATATTTTATTCTTGGGCTCTCATTCCTAAGATGATGTACCTGAGAAACGCTGCAAGAAGTGCTCCACTGACAGTATCCATGTTGCTGCTTTTTAGGCTACATTTACTGTATTTTTTTCCCCCTGTCTTGCCACCCCAACACCAAAAACATGCAAGAATATATCACTACTGTCATTCACTGTACTTAACCACTGCAATAGCTTTTGGCTCCAACCCCTCAAAATGCCTGAAAATTTATCCCTTTTGTTCACCATATTGTTTTGTTTTCCTCATTCCAGATATTTTCACCTGTGTGAAAAGGAAGACAGAGACACATAGGGGAAAAAAAAAAAAAATCCCTTTGCCTAATGATCTTGAACTCGGAATTATGGTCAAGATGTGGTGGGGTGTTTTTTTGTTTGTTTGTTTGTTTATTGTTTTTCTTTTCCTGGAGAGGGCAGAGAATAGAGTGAAAGACACCCAAAACACCCAATCTTCCTAATGTTAATTATCATTGTTTATGTTTTGTGAAACCCATTTTAAACATTCCACAACTGAAATAAAGGACAGGATACAATTATATCACAGCTCTACAAGCTGACGGCGAAACCTGGAATTATTTTAGCCCTATTTTTCCATCTCACAACCAGATACAGTATGCTTTTTTTTTTTTTCTTTCACGTGGGTACATACTATATCTCAAAAAAAATAGCATATCACAGCTCCTCTCGAATTCCTGTGATAAAATATCTAGCAATGAGCCTTATTAATCTTTTCTTACACTACATCCCCTTTCCCAGGAGAGACTGTTAATATCACTAATAACACTTCTACCATGAATTTCAATGCCACACAGGCCAACCCACCCTGCGCCTTACCTGGCACATTTCACAACTACTTTTTATGCTGCATTCTGGGGGCACATTTTGCAACTCGTTCTGCACCACATTCTCTGCCACGTTTAGCAATCTGCCTCGCATCTCATCCTGGGTCCCCGTCATCCAGAGACTCTCCTCGGTGCCAAATTCCTTGACACCTTCGGTGACACTGAAGTAACCAACCCCGGTCCTATCTGAAGTCACCCTGGGTGCCACATTTGGAGCCAACCTTCCCCACGCCTTGGACACCGGAGGCACTTCGCTGCCCGTTTCGCTGTCTCCCCGCTCGCCCCCGCCCCTCTCCCTGGAGCGGAGGCATTGAAGGCGAACGCCCCTGTCACTGAGGCGACCTCTCCTTCCGCGGCTCTCCGGTGTCTTACCTGCCGCTTTGAGGGGCTCGCTGCACCTCGGGGTCAAGCCCCAGTCCCCGGGATCTCCAGTGAGGACCGCGCCGCCCGCCGGCGCCGCCCGCGATTCCCAGAGCACCTCGCTGCGCTCCGACGCCCGCGGTGGATCTGCGCCCCGGAAAGGCGCGGCGGGGCCTCGAGGCGGGCAAGCGCAGCCCGCGGCGGTCGTCCTGTCAGCGGCGGCGCGGGTGCAGGCTCTCGCCCCTAAGCGCGGCGGCGGCGGCGGTGGTGGCGGTGGCGGCGGCGGCGGCGGCAGCGGCGGCGGCAGCGGCAGGCGCCTCGCTCCGCCTCGCGCGCGGCACAGCCAGGAGGTGAGCGCGAGGGGGATGGGAACGGGGGCGGGGCCGTCCGGAGGAGGCGCGGAGGGCGGCGGCGGGAGGGCAGCGCCGGCAGCCCCGAGCCCGGCGCTCGGAGTGCTCGTAGCTTCCCTAGCCGAGCGGGCGGCTCTCGCGAGGCGGCTGTGCCAGCGGGCCCCGCCGGAGCAGCGCGCCCAGCAACCCGCGCCCGGCTGGCCGCTCGCTAGCGCCGCCGCCGCGCCGGGGGCGTCACACCCTCCCCGGCCGCCCGCAGCCCCGCCCCCTCCGGGCCCGGGTGGGGAGGAGCGCGAGCGCGGAGGGAGAGCGCGTGCGTGGGGGCGCGTGCGTGGTGGAGCGCGCGCGCCCCCGCCCCCTCCACAGTTTGGGGGTGGGGAGCGGCTGGGAACGAGAGTGAAAACCGAACCCTTCCCTGCGCGGAGAGGTTGGGCCCTGATTCTGCCGCTCTGTGAGGTCTGGGCATTTCTCGTTTCCTCAGGGGTCTCTGACCGGTGGGGTCGAGGGCATTTGGTGGGGAAGAAGGATGGAAGCTCAATAGCAGACAAGGCCCTAAATAGTTCGGCTCCGCCCCCGAAGGGGTGATGTCACTCTCGAGGTGCTGCTGCTGTCACGTGCGCCCACTTCTGGGCCTGTCCTCCCTCGTTCATGGCCAGAACGTTCCTCTAGATTTCCCCCGCTTCAGTCACCTTACGTACACCTCACTCCCGGAGTCCTCAAATCCTACATATGTCGGTCATTCTTTGCCTGATGCTCAATTGTAATCTGTAAATTGCTTCAAATGCCACAGTTGGCTGTGGCGGCAATCAGAATGAGGTGCAAAACCAGCGATGGGTGAGCAGGTGGGTGGGGAGGGAGGAGAGAGAAGGGAGACTGTGTTATCTAGAACAATTGCTGAAATTTCACCAACCATGGCTTGGGAGCCTGATGTGAAGTTGTGAGGCTGCCTCTGTCCCTGCCAGGCTGGACAAGAAGTGATGTGGTTTTAAGAGCTAGTGCGCAAGGCCCTGAAAGCCACCACATTAAAGCTTCCCGGGAGGTTTTACTCCCATTACCCTCCACCTGGATCTTCTTCCTTTTTTCCTTTCCCTTGCATCATAAAACCACATCAACGGTGGAAGGTATTTTTTCGTGTGCTGTAAGATGATGCAACGCAATCACTCTTATGTAGTCTGCCTGGCTAATCTTCCCTTCCATAGACTGAGAAGACCTTTCGTGGTCATCTCTGTCCTAATGAGACGCCATGATTGGAAATAGAAACCCCAAATTAACCTCAGTCGAGGAGAGGAACCTATGTCTGTGGTGTCTCTAAGATAGTTTTATCTGTTTGCTAACAGTTCTTTGAATCTACTTCATCCAGGAGTTTGTGGGTTTTTTCGTTAGTATTATCTCAACTATACAAGAAATTGCATATGAGGCCATTCCCAACAGCTACCCTCTACAGTGAATGTTTGAAAAGTTAGAGCTAGAACAGCTTTGAATACTGCAGCTAAAATGGCAACGTGAAGGGTTAATATATGGATTTTTTTTTTTTAATGTTTGTTTATTTATTTTGAGAGAGAAAGTGGGAGAGAGAGAATCCCAAGCAGGCTCTGCCACTGTCAGCACAGAGCCCAATGCATGGCTCCATCTTGTGAACCATGAGATCATGACCTGAACCAAAATCAAAGGTAGGACACTTAACCGACTGAGCCACCCAAGCACCCCGGTATACGGAATCTTTTGGTGATAACGCCAAAAACTTAGATTACTCTAGCAATAACCTATGTATCTATGGCGGTAAACACATAGTAGTGATTACTAATGGGGGAATTGACAGAGGGCAGGAGGGAGCCTTCTCTGTTGGCAGAAAAGTTTGATATCTTGATCTAGCTAATGACTACAAGGGTTAATATACATGCAAAAAGATTTATTCATACACACAAAGAGGCGCTACAACATCATCATGATTCGAGTCTGGAAACCTGGGTTTAAATCTCAGTGTCACCCATCTCTTACCATCTGTGTGACCTTAAGTCTCCAAGGCTTTTTTTTTCTTCATCTACTTAATGTGGGTGATGATACCTCACAGGAAGATTGTAGAAATTAAATGAAATTATCTTTGAAAAATACTAAGCACAGAGCCTGGTATGTAGTAAGTGTTTAGGTGAGCAGTAGCTATTGTTATTCTTCTTACACTCAGATTTACTCTATTCAATTTTCCTTTGGTTTTTGTTGTTGGTTGTTTTTTTTTTTTTATTTTAAAGATTGCTTTGTATGTCATCCTTTGCCTGTGAGTTTCACTGAAGCTAATAACATTCCCTTCCTGCAAGAAATAACAAAAGGCAGTCAGGGGTGTAATGTGTTAGTTTTCAAACTAGTTCAGGTGGCAGGACTTAGAAATTATTGTGCTTATTGTGGAACCCCATGAAATATTGATAGATTTAATTCTGCCATATGGACATGACACAATTTTACTAGCATTGAATCTGGCTGTATTATGTTTATGCAGATCTCGCACATATTTTTTTAAAGTGCATTTTTAAGAAATAATAGGTCTGTGTTTTTCCTTTAAAATTTGTTTGCAACTTTTCACAAAGTAGGAAGTACCAAAAGTTTAATAACAGTTCACAAAATGAAAACCTTTAAGTCCATTTTTCCTGGAAATTAGAAAAACACTGTAATTGTTCAGTTTTAGCAGCAGAGCTCTCTTTATTGGATTTTCCCACAGTAAGCTCTCATAGCTGTGACCCACAGGGTCTCTTGCTCTGATGAAGTGAGTAACTCTGACTCACTATCCTCATCATAGTCCCAAAGATCAGTCTCCATTTCCTTTGGCTGACCTTTCCCAAATCCCATGTTCACACTGAGCAGTGTGAGTACCCACTGAATGAACTCACTGCCTTGCTGTCTTGATCATCCAACATGATTCTATTCAGCCCATTCTCTTCCACATAGTACTGCTGTTAAGTCTTGCAATTTGCTGCCGTGCTCTAACTTCATGGAGGAAATGCTCTGTCCCTGACAGAGGTAAGGGTAGTGGGGTGCTGTAGGGATGGTGAGCAACATTGTTTAGAGAAGCCACCCCTATTCTCAGCTCTTCTCCTGATTTGCTTTTTGTCAGTGATACCTGAAATCCTGAGAATGCTGTTTTTTAACTTACTAAAAACCCATTCTAGTCAAGATGATAATATTGTCTATAACTTAAATTTGGAAACAAAGCGTGTGCTATGTAAGAGGAACATGCAAATGTGCATGAATTAGCCCACCCTTACCCTATACTGCTCAACTTGTCAGTGCCATCTATAGCAGTTAAATTGCCCTTTTTTGGTCTCTCAACTCTGCACACTCACCTCTGCGTATGTCTTCCCATGGCAACTCTAAGTCTCTTAAGTAAACCATCAGGCTCACGTTGTCTACCCTTTTCCCTCATTTCTCTCCCTGTTGAATAAAGAATAGTGACATCAACCATTGACCACCATTGATTGATTGCCTACTGGCTGCAAATGCTTTACTAAATGCCCTATATATACTACCCCATTTAATTCTCACAACATCCTATCAGTATTATCTCAGTTTTATCTCGGGGCCAGGGGAGGTGGTGAGAGATTAAATGACCAGTTCAAGATCACACTGAATGGTGAACAGAGTCACAATCAACCCAAACAAACTTTGTCCTCTGTCAGTTACCCTCAGGATAATGCTATATAAAATATAAATGAGAACACAGAATACATCATTTTAAAAATGTGAACAATATTACACAATGAAAGGTATGTCTGAAAAGTTGATGTAAAAGAGATTTTTCTCATTGATTGTTTTTCATAATCTGATTTCTTTTTATCTGTAGTTGATAACTTCTAATTCAATAGCTTCAACATTTTCCTCACCAACTCCCATCTTGGTCTTTTGATGAATATTTAATAATTTCAAGACTAACACTTAAAAGTATTTCCACACAGAGGAGCTACTACTTAAAAAAAGTTTCTAGTAAATCTCTTTTTTGGAAAGTGAAAAATTCATGTACAATATTAAGAAACAAAATTCCATATATTTTTACACTGACAGTTATAAACACTTGACAAGTATTTGTGCCTGCTGTATGCATATAACTGTGGTTAAGTGCCACTGAGCATATTTAACTAGTTTGAGAGATGTCTTGGCTACTAGAACCTCCTAATCTATTTAGAAAACAAAATGCTTTAAACATTTAAATATTAAATTGTCAAAACATGGGTAAAACAGTTCTGTAACAATTCATAAAAGGGAGGGAGATAACTTTGACTGGAATGATATGGGACTGCTACTTGAGGAAAATAGAATGGGAAAAATATGTAAATGGAAAGAAGGAAGGACTATTCCAGGAAGAGCCCTAGAGAATCAACAAAAGTTTAAAACAGGTAATAAGTATAACAACTCTTAGGTCAAAGAATGAACCCCTTTTGGAGGTTAGTTGCTTTCTTAACAAAGACAAGCATTGGTGTGAACTACAAATAAACATGATGCAACCTAAAAAAAAAAAAAAAAACAGCCAATAAGCAACAAGTGTAGATGAATAGAATAGTATTTACTTATTAAGAGATAAAACATCTGGTAACATCTTACCAACATCTGGACCAGGACTGAACTGCAGAGAGTATTGCCCAGAAAAGGAGGCACCGTGAAGTCTTTGAGCAGAACAATGACAAGAAGACAGTGTTCAAAGCTTTGTCTAATGGGTGGATTTCAGCAAGGAAGGACAAGTGATAAGGATATGGTTAAGAAGATATTACTATTTTATGAGCTAAAGAAGGTGACAGTTGATAGTCAAGAATTGTGGCAGTGGAAATAAGAATAGTTCCAATAACCATTGTGTGGGAAGAATTAACCCAACTTTCTGAATAACTGGATGCGGGGGTAAAGAAGACTGAGAAAGCAAAATACAGCAAGATGACAAGACTGTCTAGAAGACAAAAGCAGAGGAGTCAGAAGGACTGGTTTGAAAATGAAGACAGAAAGATGGTGTTGGCATATTTTGTGTTTGTAGTACTTTATTGCTTCTGAATTACAAATCACTCAAGAATCTGATGGAATCAATGGGTCCTCTCTTTTAGGAAAAAAATTATTCATACCTATACATGCTATGTATTTGTGATGAATACCCTTGGAATTAACAGCCAGAGTACTCTTGACCCAAGCTTGGCCCATCACAGCCCTTTCTGGAATTTTTGTACTTTATATTCAAAGGATCAAATCAATCTCTCCCTAGTAGCTTAAGGTATGGAAGCTGTTGGCTGATCTGTTTCCTAACACATGAGCCTGAGAAAGAGAAAATGCTTAAATGCAGAATGAGAGAAGAGAGTGTCTTATAGAGATAAACAGAGGTCAGAAGTGAGAGAGAGAACATACCCTAATGGCATCTGAGGCCATGGATCCATCACATTTCTATGCTTGGATTCCAGGAGATACCCTAGTCCCTTATTGAAATTCCACCATGATTAAGCTTCTTTGAGCTGCATTTCTGCCATTTGTATATGAGAGTCCTGATTAATTCAGAAGTCAAAGATATTAATTGAAACCTACCCATGGGCTCCAGGTAAGAATTCTTGATTTAAGATAATGGAAAGTCACCCAAGTGGAAATAGACCAGTAAACTGGTGGAATTTAGATGAGAAAGGGTAGAAAATGAATATTCATGCACAGGGAATATAGATAGCACAGGTATTTAAGAGCAAGGACCTAAGACCCAGACTGCGCCCAAATCCTAAATTAACTATTTACTAAATGTATGACCTCAAGAAAGTTATTCTACATTTCTAGATCTCAGGTTACTTATTTGTGAATTGGGGATTAAATACTATACCCATCTTATAGGGTTGATGTGAAGATTAAGTTGTTACATGTGGAAGTACCTGGCATAGACATAGCAAGTCTCTATGGACTATTATCATTCGGTATAATAGGCCTATGCCTAGGCTTTTTGTATATGCTACATTATTTAATCTAATCCTCATAAAAATATTATTATCATCATCAAGGGTATTTATTGTACCCAAACACAAAAGATGATGCCACTGACCCACCATTAATAAGTCATGACATTTGAGTTGATTCTTCAATATTGTATGGGTTTTATTGAACCTGCCAGACCTTCACTCAAAGCACCTGAGTAGTTACAAGGTTGTTAATAAATATTAGGAGAGGCCATTAGAAGCAAAGGGAGAATGATTGGCCTTTACAGAGAATGACCACACAATCTTGGTTTAGTACCACAGCCCTTATCAATTAGCCATGAGTAAAAGTAAAGGTAAGAATATGGTAGAGTTGTGTAACTTGTCTTTCTTTCATATAATGGAATACACTCTATTTCTTTTTAATCAAAAGAATCTTTAGATAAGAAATTATTTTTTTTAATATAAGGGAATTGTAGTTTTGTTGGTGTGAAATATAGAGAGGTTTCGATTCAATTGGACCTTATCTCACACATCTGAGGCCCAATTAACATTTTGTCAGATTTAGTCAACCCAACCTGACACACAATGTAAAAGGAACAAAAGAAAGAATTCAGGAGAATCAGAATTCAGTAGAGGAAAAGAAAAAGAGGCATTTTAATGTTACCAATGTAACCATTGTAATGGAACTTCATTTATGTGGAACT
This sequence comes from Panthera leo, assembly GCF_018350215.1. Taxonomy (NCBI): domain Eukaryota; kingdom Metazoa; phylum Chordata; class Mammalia; order Carnivora; family Felidae; genus Panthera; species Panthera leo. Next base: position 45,530,523 of record NC_056692.1, on the reverse strand, counting down.
TGATTATCTGACAATCTCATCTATCTGGAGCACAGAAAAGACCCAGGGAAATACAGGGGATGGAAAAAGACCTCCACAGAAACAAAACAAATCACCAAAGTCCATGCCCTAAACATCATACTCATTACTGCTAGAGATTCACTGAAGCCCTTTCTCAGAGGCTATTAATTTTTACTTGGATTCGATTTTAAAAGACCTGGCAATCTGGTTTCCAAACTCATAAAAAATTAAAAGCAGTAAACTAGAAGAGGGAGGAGAAACTATCGCATGCAGACATGCAGATAGCGGTGAAAAGAGAAAGCTGGAAGTCTTAAACAGGGCAGAGAGAGATGAGAAAAAAAGGCATAAAAATTGAATTCATGATCAAAAAACACAGCAATTTAGTGCCTTTAGCATAGGAGAAAACAGTCCTACATGCTTCCATAGGCCTTGGGGAAGAAATTTTAAAAATTGTTTCTATATTAACCCTGAGGAATCAAGAAAATTAAATTACATTCAGTATAAAGACATTCCCTGAGTTATGCAGCACTCAGCTTTATGTAAATAGTTCCATAAGGCACATAATAAAATTGTGAAGATGTGAGAGATTTTATATAGCACACTGAAAAATGTAAAGAAGTCTAGTGTACAAATGAACTGTCCAAAGAAAGAATGTAAGGGCAGAAGGTGCAGGTATAAGGAGATAATGGCCTTCCATGGTCAGTCTTACATGGTTTTTTTTCCCACACAGACTCTCACTGCATCAACCTGGGTTATGACACTGCTATTGTTTATGCCCTATTTTGTTACTTTCTAACCATGTCCAAAAAGTGACTAAGAGGAAGAATGCAGGACCAGTTTGTGAGAATAAGTACTTTGAATAAGAGCAAAATATTAAAACTTTAAACAAGTATGAAGTTATTTTCAACTTTACTGTTATGTCATCCAAGACTTTTCAGGGAATATATTATGCATAAGATAGAGAAATATTACTTATAGTAATATATTATAAGAAATAATCCAAAATAGATCAATGATTTATGCACAAAGATGTTCATCATGGTAGTATTTAGCATTTTAAAAATCAGAAGCAATCTAATTTACCAGCCTTAAAGATGGTTAAATAAATTATGACACATAAATATTTATTGGACAATTATGGGACCATAAAACTATATTTTTAATTAGGAAACTTGTATGGCAAAATATTAAGTTAAAAAACAGAATACAGAATTGTATATGCAACATAATCTCAATGATGTATAAAATATATAGAAAGAAAATGAAATGAAAAGATCGCATTAATAACGCCACCTCACACCATTTTTCAAACCTAGGAACAAGCTATATGTTCAATACTCACACAAAGAAAACTAAATATTCACTGAAGGAAATTTCAAAAGTGCATAAATGAAGACGCATGCCATGTTCCCTGATAGGAAGACTCAATACTATAAAGACGCTGTTTTACCCAAATAATTTACGAAGTCAGTGTAATTCCAACTAAAACCAGGAATTTTAATGAAATTGACATGCTAATTTTAAAATTCATCTGGAAGAGTACATACTTCAGAATAGCTAGACTGGTTTTTTTTTTTAAGTATCATGAGGGTCTTCTTACCAGATATCAAAACATGTTATACAATCACAGTAATTAAAGTGTCATATTGGCTCATAAGTAGAATAGATTATTGAATGAGAATAGATCCTTAGCTACTGACACACACACACATGTGAAAGCATTTCAAATAATTGAGAATAGGTGTTGGGACAATTGGTTATTCATTTAAAGAAAACGGAAAGGTATATCTCTTATATCACATCATTCAAAAATAATTAACTTCCCGTACCCAGCAATTGGCATGGTCAGGGCCAAAGCCTGAAAAGGCAGCAGCCAGCATGGTGGAGGCCAACATGGCTAAGATTGGGATAGCTGGAGCCAAGCAAGCAGCAGGCAGTAGGGGCAGAGCAGAGGTGATAACTGGCATGGCAGGGAGATCTGTCCTATTCAAGGGTATTGGGCAAATGAAGAAGTACATGGAGGCTGGTGAAAGCGGTTTCTGTCGGAGAAGGGAGTTACAAATGTGGAAAGTGAGAAACCTAAAATGAACTCTATGATGTTGGATTGGAGAAATTGGCGTGAACTCAAAGTTCTATACCTATGTCCTGATTCGGATGCTTGTGCTAAAGTTACATAAGAGCATGTCCTGTGTTTAGGAAGTGCATGGCGAAGTATTTAGAAGTAAGGGCTTTATGCCCACAATGGATCAGATGTCTCAAATGGATTAGAAAAATATTGTATGTATATAACTTATATGTGGAGCAGTGGAGAAAGAGACAAGCAAAGGAAATGATGACAAGTGGGGAATTGAACTGAAGAGGATAGGGGAGTTTATTATGCCACACTTGCAACTTTTTTGTATAGTTGAAATTATTTCAAAATATAAATCCTACTTCTGAGAATACATCCCCCCAAATATTCTTATATGTACACAAAAATGTTGTATAAGAGTTATTTCATCATTCTTGATCATAAATAAACATTTGAAATATAGGAAATATGCATCATTAGGGAATGATTAAATATAGTATATCCATACCATAGAATGATATACAGGCATAGGGGCACCTGGGTGGCTCAGTTGGTTGAGCGTCCGACTTCTGCTTAGGTCATGATCTCACAGTTCCTGAGTTGGAGCCCCACATTGGGCGCTGTGCTGACGCTCTGAGCCTGGAGCCTGCTTCAGATTCTGTGTCTCCCTCCTTCTCTGCCCTTGCTCTGCTCCCTCTCTGTCTCTGTCTGTCTTTCAAAAATAAATAACTGTTAAAAAATTTTTTTAACAAAAGAATGATATACAGGCATAAAAAAGAATAAGGTAGATCTATATGTACTGACATGGAAAGATGTCCAATATATGTTGTTAAATGGAAAAGCAAGTGATAGACCAAGAGGTAGAGTATGCTCCTATTTATGTTTAAAAAAAAAAAGATTAAAAAACCTGCTAAGGGTATCAGTGTGTGTGCATGTATGTGTGTGTGTATCTATGCTTATAAACAGATGAGGAAAAAAACGGTCTGAAAAATGCACACCAAACTATTGGCAATGGTTAACTCTAGGGAAGGAGAATAGCATTATATTTTCCAAGCTTTCCATAGCGGCTATGTAATACTTTCATTATCAGTTGAAAAAAGCCCACGTACAAAAAGGCAGGAGTGTAAATAATACATTCTGTAAGATTTCCTCTCAAAATGATTCTAATATTTAATGCTGGGAATTACCTTTGGTTATCTGGAAAATTCCTGGTCCAAACCCCACATATAGGGAATTGGCCTTTCAGTGGACTGTGCCCAGGTACACTTTATCATTAACTTAATAGAGGATTAGGCAGCCTGCTGAGCCACTCCCTGCTTGCCGGGCCACCGTCCAGAAGTGAATTCCCTTACAGCACTCCAAAAGGAGGTCAAACAAGTCCCCAGGGACTCTAAACAGAAAGAAGTTGCCAAAGGCTAAATTTGGCATCGAAGTCAGGTCCTGGACTGGGATAAACCGTGCCAGCACTCTTCAGTTATGCTTTCAAGATCTCGATCAGAATAAGCGGGACTAGATATCTGTTTCCAAGAGTGGCGTAGCAGCCCAAATTAGAAACAATTGTTTAAACCAGAGTTTTTGGGGTGAACCTGAAAATGTACAATTCCTTCTCTACCCCCTCAACCGCTATTGTCTCTTTTTTGAAGGATATTTAAATCCCCTTTCCTTTGTCTTGCTCCAAGCAATTGATCCTAGTGATATTCCTGCCAACCTGATCATCCTACCCTAGGCTTGGCCCTACTTAAGATAGAAAAGGCTGGATAGCCATCTTTTTCTTTTTGCTTTGTCCTTTTCAGGTGTAAATGGTTGGTTTTATATTTGTATGTTGCTTTTTTTTGCCTTTTTTATTTTATAATATTTTAAGTTGTAATTCATATGCCATCAAATTCATCATTTAAACTGTATAATTCAATGGTTTTTAGTATATTCAGAGTCGTGTAACCATCACCACAATAGATTTTAGAACATTTTATCACCCCAAAAAGAAAACCTTTACCCATTAGCTGTCACTCCCCATTTCCTCTCAACACTTCCAGCCCCTAGGCAACCACTAATCTACTTTCTGTCTCTATAGATTTGCTTATTTCATACAATGCATTTGCATTTCATATAAATGAAATCATTCAGTATGTGGTCTTTTGTGGCTCCTTTTGCTTAGCATAATGTTTTTGAGGTTCATCCATGCTGTAGAATGTGTTAGTACCCTATTCTTTTTTAAAGCTGAATAATATTCCCTTGTATGGCTATATCACCTTTTATTTATCCATTCATCAGTTTATGGATATTTGAGTTGTTTTGACTTTGAGACTATTATGACTAGTGCTGCTATGAACATCCATGTACATATTTTTGTGTGGGTATACATTGTCAGTTTTCTTAGATATACACTAGGTGTAGAATTGCTGGGTCATGTGGTAACTCTGTGTTTAACTCTTTGAGAAACTGCCAACTGACAAATTGTTTTCCAGGGCAGCTGTACCATTTTACATTCCCACCAGCAATGTATGCAGGTTCCAGTTTCTCTGTATCCTTCCCAACATTTGATGCTGTATGTCCTTTTGATTATACCTATCCTATTAGGTGTAAAGTGTTATTTTTGTGGTTTTGATTTGCATTTCCCTGATGACTGATGATGTTGAACATATTTTCATGTGCTTATTGGCCATTTGTATATTTCTTTTGGAAAAATAGGTATTCAGATCCTTTGCCCATTCTTTAACTGAGTTCTTTGTTTTTTTATTTCTGAGTGGTAAGAGTTCTTTATATATTCTGGATACTAGTCCCTCATCGGATATATGGTTCGCAAATACTTTCTCCCATTCTATGTATTACCTTTTCACTTTCTTGATGGTAAAGAGGAAGGGGGAATAATAGAGAATAACTGTTAATGGGTAAGCAGGGTTTTTTTTTGGATGACAAAAGTATTCTGGAATTAGTGGTGATGTTTGCTCAACTGCAAATATACTAAAAACCACTGAATATACCAAAATGGTGGATTTAATCTCAAATTTTTTAAAGAATAAATACCATGTTAGAAAGTGTGAGCTGATCCACTTGACTTTAAACCTGATATCATCATTTTAGTTTAGTTTAACAATTTTTTACTGACACAGCTATTTGCTGAGATACAAAGATGAAACAAGCCCAGGGTCTAAAAGGGAAAACAACCACATACACACTCCATTTTAAATTACCTTGGTTAAGACTCAGATAGAGGTGCTTTGAGATCATGAAGTCCATACTAATAAACCTGTGCTTCATTCTAGAGGAAGCAGGGAACCATTGAAAGTTTCTAAGATGGGGGTCAACATGATTAGTGTTGTTTTTTATTTTTTTGTTTTAATTTTTTAATTTTTTAAAAATTGTATTTAAATCCAAGTTAGTTAATATATAGTATAATAATGGTTTCAGGAGTAGAATTTAGTGGTTCGTCACTAACCTATAACACCTAGTGCTCATCCCAACAAGTGTCCTCCTTTATGCCCATCACCCATTTAGCCCATCCCCCACCCAACACCCCTCCAGCAACCTTCAGTTTATTCTCTGTATTTAAGAGTCTCTTATGGTTTGCCTCCCTCTCTGTTTTTATCTTATTTTTCCTTCCCTTCCCCTATGTTCATTTGTTTTGTTTCTTGAATTCCACATGAGTGAAATCGTATGATATTTATCTTTCTCTGACTGATTTCGCTTAGCAGGATACATTCTAGTTCCATCCATGTTGTTGCAAATGGCAAGATTTCATTCTTTTTGATCACTAAGTAATAGTCCATTGTACATATATATATATATATATATATATATATATATATATATATACACACATATATATCGCATCTTCTTTATCCATTCATCATTTGATAGACATTTGGGCTCTTTCCATTATTTGGCTATTGTTGATAGTGCTGGTATAAACATTGGGATGCATGCCCCTTCGAATCAGCATTTTTGTATCCTTTGGATAAATACCTAGCAGTGCAATTGCTGGGTCATAGGGTAGGTCTAGTTTTAATTTTTTGAGAAACCTCCATACTGTTTTCCAGAGTGGCTGCACCAGTTTGCATTCCCACCAGCAGTGCAAAAGAGATCCTCTTTCTCTGCATCATCGCCAACATCTGTTGTTGCCTTGAATTGTTAATGTTAGCCATTCTGACAGGTGTGGGGTGGTATCTCATTGTGGCTTTGATTTGTATTTCCCTGACGACAAGTGGTGTTGAGAGCATCTTTTCATGTGTCTGTTAGCCATCTGGATGTCTCTTTTGGTAAGTGTCTGTTCATGTCTTTTGCCCATTTCTTCACTGGATTATTCGTTTTGGGGTGTTGAGTTTGATAAGTTCTTTATAGATTTTGGATACTAACCCTTTATTTGATATGTCATTTGTAAATATCTTCTTCCATTCTGTCAGTTGCCTTTTAGTTTTGTTGATTGTTTCCTTTGCTGTGCAGAAGATAAGTGTTGTGTTTTAACATATTGTTTTGGCAGCTGAATAGAAGACTGATATGAAGGCAGTATGGCTAGTATCAGATCAGCTGGGAGACAGTTGCAGTAGTTTGAGTGAGAAAGTGTGGAAGCTTGACAAAAGCAGTAGTGGTAAGAATGGAGAAGAGGAAGTCAGACTAAAAAAAAACATTTAATAGTTAAAACTCTTAGCGTTTGGTGTGATGATGCGTGAGGGAGAGGAAGAAGTCTGAGATGATTCACAGGTTTCTGGCTTGGGTTGCTGGTAGATGGCTGTGCCATTAACTGAGAAAAGGAATATAAGGAAGAGGAAGTTTGTGGGCTGAAATAATGAGTTCAGTTTTGGACAATACTTAGGTATAAGACACCTGGAAAATGACCAAGCGGATGTATCCAGTAAGGACTGTAACTTTAATCTCTTTCTGATGCAGTGTCCTGAGCTATAAAATATATGTATTTTATATGTATTTGTATATAACTTACAAATATTATAATATTTATATAATATATTTATATAATATTCCTGTATAATATATGTATATATTATAATAACATAAATATTATAATGCTTATAAATATTTGTATGTAATATTATTTATTAAACATTTATATAGAAAATAGGTAAAAATATATTTATATGTTTAATGTATATGTATAAAATCACAACAGAATTTGGGTATTAGAGGTATTCACCAAATCTGCCTTGGGGAAATCACAAATTCTATTAACTAGTTATTAAATATATGCCTAGCTTTCTATAAGAAAACTTGCTCATGGCAGCACAAGCATGCTTATATTTACAAGTGCAACTTGATTTAAGCCAACTCAATGAAAATACACATGCACTAAAAAGGTCAGTCAGAGTGTGATAATTTGCTGCCCCCAAAGACTTAGCATAAGATTCTTTTTTTCTTTTTTTTAACGTTTATTCATTTTTTGAGAGACAGATCATGAGCAGGGGAGGGGCAGAGAGAGAGGGAGACACATAATCTGAAACAGGCTCCAGGCTCTGAGCTGTCAGCACAGAACCCAACGCGGGGCTCAAACCCACCAAGTGTGAGATCATGACCTGAGCTAAAGCCGAACACTTAACCGACCGAGCCACCCAGCCACTCCAGCGTAAGATTCTTTTAATTAGACATTCCTCCTAGTGAGTTTAAACCAGTTTGCCTTAGAGAAATTAGACTAACCTAAATTTCTAAAACAATAAAAGATAACATGTATTTTGTGCTTGCTGCATGCTAGGCAAAGTGATAAGCTCTTCACAAGTACTGTCTTTTAAATCCTCACAATAATCCCATTGAAGGAGATACTATTAGCGTTCACATTTTATAAATAAAGAAATGAGGATTTGAAGAAGTCCAATAACAGAATCAAAATCATTAATCTGGTATGCAGTAAAGCCAGGATTCAAATCCAGGTCTCTCTTACTCCAAAGTGCAGATTCATGGCCAAGAGCTATTCTATATAAAGCCATGGTTATATGCATGCTGAGTTCAATGATCAAAATAATAATCTGGTCTGATTTATGTGGACATTACTGACCCTTCACTATTCCATTTATATCCTTACTCCTTTTTGGCATTCCCAGTTAATTTCCAGATCTTTGCTGTAATCTTCATGTGAGGTCCCATTTTCTCCCTGTCCATCTTCCTCTCCTCTCATCACATTGCTCTATTCAGCACACAAACTGGATGCATTCTATAAACAAGGAAGGCTTTGCCTTGAAATAGCATTTATGGTATCTCAGAAGGCCCTTTGTCAAACTCATTCCTTATCTGTGCTTCTGGATTTAGGACTGCTGAACTTACTGTGGCTCAGCCCAGAAGCCCATCAACACAAAACTTGTTGGAGGAGGAGGAAGGGCTAGAGCAAATGTATATTCATGATGAGATGGGCCAGTGGTGCCAGAGGAATTTGCTGAGTGGGAATAGAGAAGTGAAGACTCATTTGTTTTTCATAGAAAAGTGTGGCTGTGCTTTTTTCCAGAAAGTGAAAAGGAAGCCAGCTTAGCAGGGTCATCTCTAGCACTGATACGTTGGGTACAGAGAGAATGGGCACAACAGAATTCTTCACAAGATGGGGCTAGGCTGACAGTTACTGCCAGAGGCTGACCTGAAATATGTTTGAATGAGGGCATCTGGACTCTTGAGACCAGATTGTTTTTAGGAAAGGAATAATCCCTGCCCACGGTTATTCATCTGAATAGTAACCAAAAGTTTTGAGAAGAACCTTGCCAAAGAACAGAACTTTAAATGAATCTAACATGCAGTTCTTCTTTTGTTAATTGTTAGACTGAATTTATCTTTTCATGGTGGGAAGGCACCTCAAATAATCAGGGTGCATTGTGTTCAGGGTGTAATTTCCCAAATGTCAACATGCAATACATTTCAAAAGTAATTCGCTTGCAGTGTGTTTTTCCCATTACCCTCATATGGCTAAAATTATTGCGACTAGTAGCCTAGGAAGCTGGGATCGTCATTATATCCACTAAGGGGTCTGATGGGGCTGTTGACATAAAGGTTATTTTTATTGAAAGGAGAACTAAAATTCCACACTATTTGAAAAATAAACGTATTTGGGGGGGCCTGGGTGGCTCAGTTGGTTAAGCGTCCGACATCAGCTCAGATCATGATCTCACAGTTCCTGAGTTCAAGCCCCGGTGTTGGGCTCTGTGCTGACAGCTCAGAGCCTAGAGCTTGCTTCAGTCTCTCTCTCTCTGCCTCTCCCCCACTTGTGCTCTCTCTCTCTCTCTCTCTCTCTCTCTCTCAAAAAATAAAATAAACATTAAAAACAATTAAAAATGGGAATGCAAGCTGGTGCAGCCACTCTGGAGAACAGTATGGAGGTTCCTCAAAAAATTAAAAATAGAACTACCCTACAACCCAGCAATTGCACTACTAGGTATTTATCCAAGGGATACAGGTGTGCTGTTTCGAAGGGACATATGCACCCCAATGTTTATAGCACCACTATCAACAATAGCCAAAGTATGGAAAGAGCCCAAATGTCCATCAATGGATGAATGGATAAAGAAGATGTGGTGTATATGTACAATGGAGCATTACTCAGCAATCAAAAAGAATGAAATCTTGCCATTTGCAACTATGTGGATGGAACTGGAGGGTATTATGCTAAGTGAAATTAGTCAGAGAAAGACAAAAATCATATGACTTCACTCATATGAGGACTTTAAGAGACAAAACAGATGAGCATAACGGAAGGGAAACAAAAATAATATAAAAACAGGGAAGGGGACAAAATATAAGAGACTCATAAATATGGAGAACAAACTGAGGGTTACTGGAGAGGGGGTGGGAGGGAGGATGAGCTAAATGGATAAGGGGCATTAAGAAATCTACTCCTGAAATCATTGTTGCACTATATGCTAACTAATTTGGATGTAAATTGAAAAAAATAAAATTAATTTTAAAAAAGGGAAAAAAAATTTAAAAATAAACATATTTGATATCTTCTATCAACTGCCCCTCTGCCTCTCTCTAGCTTCACATATTCCCTCCATTCCTCAGGATTGTCTGTATATAGTTGCCTGAACATGACTTACTATTTTGCCTCTGTGCTTTTCATGTTCTTTTCCCTGCTTAGAAACAAATCTATGCCTCTTCTCTTCTATATATTTCCATCTAACCTTTAAAACCAGAACATACCTCTTTTCACATAACTTCTCCAGTAATCACACCTTGAGTGTGATCACTTACTATTTTTAGTTTTCTTATCTATTGTAGCTTTAGTCTACACTATACCATAGTGTCTTCCAGTTACTGATTTTACATCCTCTGGGAAACTCAAGAGTTGTGACTTTTATTTCTTTAGCATCCAGAAATAGTACAATGGCTCACATTAAAATGAAATAAATGCCATACCTGTGACATACTGCAACCAGCCTTATACATTTGACAGTGAGACCAAGAAATATTTTATTAAACAAGCATAAAATCAATTTCAAAAAAAATTATAGATGTAATGTGAATATCCAATTTGTCCCTCCTGGATCTTTCATTCAAGAAGTTACTAAAACTTTTTTGGTATATGTTTATAGTGATGCCTTTATCAGATCTCAGAATAATAATTAACTAATGGATGGAAGATTCTGTCCTAGAAAGCAACAAGGTCAGCCCACTCATTACCAATTGATTCTTCAACAAATTTAATTATTTAACAAACATCTATGCAACACATACTGTATAGATAACATAGAGTAGACCTTGAAAGGACATTAAATTTACATTCTATCTGAGAAATCAAGAAACACAAAGTGAAATAAAAACAAAAATTGAAGGGGCACCTGGGTGGCTCAGTCAGTTAAGCATTAGATTTTTGATTTCGGCTCAGGTCATGATCTCATGGTTTGTGGGATCAAGTCCTACGTCAGGTTCTGCACTGATAATGTGGAGCCTGCTTGGAATTCTCTCTCACTCTCTTTCTGCCCCTCCCCCTCCCAATAAATAAATAAACATTTTTAAAATATAGAACAAAAGTGGTCTCCATTTTATGTCTGAATAAGGGACCAGCACAATATGGTGCTGAGTTAGAGGGATGGGAGAGGAGACATAAATGAAGGATTGGCCAGTAAACTCTTCCTGAAGATGTTATTATGTACATCTGGCCTCGAGGAATGGGCAAGGGAGAGACCAGAGGGCAGAGGCAAGAATATACATGCTGTGTTTGAATGACAATGTGTGTTTGGTCCATCTGTATGAATAGGTACATGAAAAGCTTCTTAAACACAAGACGTGGTTTTAACCAATCAATACTAATTTAGATGTCCTCTTTCTGGTGCTGTTTGTTCCTTCTTGCATTTCTGGCCTTCTTGTTGATTCTTTTGACTTCTATTGAAGAATTCCTTTTACTATTTCTTTTAGTGCACATATGCTTATATTGAACTCTGTAGGTTCTAATTTTTATGAAAATGTCTGTTTTACCTTAAATTTTGAAGAATATTTTGCTAGCTATAGAATTCTGTAATTTCTCCCCACTCTTTATAGATGTCACTCCATTGTCTTCTGGTTTCCATCAGTTCTGTTGGAAAAGTTAGCTGTCAGTTTTATTGTTGCTCATTTGAAGATAATGTGCCTTTTTTCACTCTGGCTAATTTTAGCATTTTAATATTAGCATTTAGTTTTTCATGGTTTGACTAGGTGTGGTTTTTCTTGTATTTATCTTGCTTCAGATTTATAGAGCTTCTTGATTCTGTGACTTACTGTCTTCTGTTTGGGGAAATTCTTGGCTAGTGTCTCTTCAAATATGTCTCCTGCCACATTTCTACTCCTTCTGGGACTCCATTGACAATCATAATAATAAAACCTTTAATCATGTCCCATATGTTTTTTATATTCTATTCTCTGTATTTCATAGTCTTTTCTCTATGCTTCAATCTGGATATTTTCTATCAACCTATCTTCTAGTTCACTAATCTCTTCTGCAGGGTCCAATAGATGGTTTAAACCCATCAATTGGGTATCTTTTTTTTTTTTTTTTAAGTAGGCTTCGCGCCCAACTAGAGCCCAATGCAGGGCTTGAACTCACGACCCTGAAATCAAGACCTGAGCTGAGATTAAGAGTCAGACACCTAACCAACTGAGCTACTCACGTGCCCTGAATTTTTGTAATTGAAGTATAGTTGACACACAATATTACATTAGTTTTAGGTATACAACATAGTGATTTGACAAGTCTGTACATGGTGCTCTGCTCATCACAAGTGTAGCTATCATCTGTCACCATACAACATTGTTACAATACCATTGACTATATTCCCTATGCTGTACCTTTTATCCTCATGCATTATTTATTCCATAACTGGACCCTGTATCCCCCACTCCCCTTTACCCATTTTGCCCATCTCCCTGACTCCCCTCCCCTCTGGGCAACCATTTGTTCTCTATGTTTTATGAGTCTATTTCTGCTTTTTATTTATTTGTTTATTCATTAGTTTGGCTTTTTAGATTCCACATATAAGTGAAATCACATGGTATTTGTCTTTCTCCATCTAACTTATTTCACTTAGCATAATATCTTCTAGGTCCATCCATGTTGTCACAAATGGCAAGATCTCATTCTTTTATATGGCTAAGTAATATTCCAGCCTGTGTGTATGTGTGCATGTGTGTGTACACACATACATGTGTACCACGTCTTCTTTACCCATTCATCTGTCAGTGGACACTTGGGTTGCTCCTATGTCTTGGCTATTGTAAATAATGCTGCAATAAACATAGGGGTGCATAGATCTTTTCAAATTAACATTTTAATTTTCTTTGGATAAATACCCAGTAGTGGAATTACTGGACCACATGGTAATTTCTATTTTTAATTTTGTGAGGAACCTCCATACTGTTTTCCACAGTGGCTGCAGTAATTTACATTCCCACCAACAGTGTACAAGTGTCCATCTATTAGATTCCTAATTTCACTTATTATATTTTTCACTTCTAGGATTTACAATGATTTATTTTTTATTAATACTAATTCTCTGGTGAAATTCTGCATCTTTTCATCTAGTTCCTTAAACATACTAATCATATTTTTTAAATTATGACTAAATAAATAAGTGAAGTATGTTTGTCCCCTGTAGGTTTATTTCCATGGTCTGTTTTGTCTCTTGATTTTCAATCATTTAGTCCTGTTTCCTGGAATTGTTGATTTTTTTAATTGAATGCTAGATTTTGTATATAAAAAATTATAAGACTCTTAATGATGATATTACTCTCCACAGAAGAACTCATTTTCTTCTGGCAGTGAGACAGACTTCAGGCATATCACCTTTATACAGGTAAGACTAACTTGCCCTAATGTGAGGGCACAGCCTTTTCAAGACTCTTAATTAAAACCCTTGTTTATCAGAGTTCTTTCTCCTTTATTTATTTATTTTATTATTTTTTTTAATTTTATTTTTTTTAATTTACATCCAAATTAGCATATAGTGCAACAATGATTTCAGGAGTAGATTCCTTAATGTCCCTTACCCATTTAGCCCATCCCCCCTCCCACAACCCCTCCAGTAACCTCTGTTTGTTCTCCATACTTATGAGTCTCTTATGTTTTGTCCCCCGCACCATTTTTATATTATTTTTGTTTCCCTTCCCTTATGTTCATCTGTTTTGTCTCTTAAAGTCCTCATATGAGTGAAGTCATATGATTTTTGTCTTTCTCTGACTGACTAATTTCACTTAGCATAATACCCTCTAGTTCCATCCACATAGTTGCAAATGGCAAGATTTCATTCTTTTTGATTGCCGAATAATACTCCATTGTATATATACACCACATCTTCTTTATCCATTCATCCATTGATGGACATTTGGGCTCTTTCCATACTTTGGCTATTGTTGATAGTGGTGCTATAAACATTGGGGTGCATATGTCCCTTCGAAACAGCACACCTGTATCCCTTGGATAAATACCTAGTAGTGCAATTGCTGGGTTGTAGGGTAGTTCTATTTTTAATTTTTTGAGGAACCTCCATACTGTTCTCCAGAGTGGCTGCACCAGCTTGCATTGCCACCACAATGCAAAAGAGATCCTCTGTCTCTGCATCCTCACCAACATCTATTGTTGCCTGAGTTGTTAATGTTAGCCATTCTGACTAAGGTGTCTAAGGTGATATCTCATTGTGGTTTCGGTTGGCCATCTGGATGTCTTCTTTGGAGGAGTGTCTATTCATGTCTTTTGCCCATTTCTTCACTGGATTATTTGTTTTTTAGGTGTTGAGTTTGGTAAGTTCTTTATAGATTTTGGATACTAACTCTTTATCTGATATGTCCTTTGCAAATATCTTCTCCCATTCTGTCGGTTGCCTTTTAGTTTTGCTGATTGTTTCCTTTGCTATGCAGAAACTTTTTATTTTGATGAGGTCCCAGTAGTTCATTTTTGCTTTTGTTTCCCTTGCCTCCAGAGACGTGTTGAGTAAGAATTTGCTGCGGCCAAGATCAAAGAGGTTTTTGCCTGTTTTCTCCTCGAGGATTTTGATGGCTTCCTGTCTTACCTTTAGGTCTTTCATCCGTTTTGAGTTCATTTTTGTGTATGGTGTAAGAAAGTGGTCCAGGTTCATTTTTCTGTATGTCATTGTCCAGTTTTTCCAGCACCACTTGCTGAAGAGACTGTCTTTATTCCAATGGATATTCTTTCCTTCTTTGTCAAAAATTAGTTGCCCATATTTCTCCTTTTAAAAAAAAAGTTTATTTATTTTGAGAGAGAGAGCACATGAGCAAGGGAGTGGCAGAGAGAGAGGGAGATAGAGAATCCCAAGCAGGCTCGAAGCCGTCAGTGCAGAGCCTGACATGGGGCTTGATCCCACAAACTGTGAGATCATAACCTGAGCCAAAATCAAGAGTCAGACACTTAACTGACTGAGCCACCCAGGTACCTCTGGAGTTCCTTCTCCTTGATGGATCCTGTGAAGGTTAATTTTTTTTAACATTTATTTATTTTTGAGACAGAGACAGAGCATAAACAGGGGAGGGTCAGAGAGAGAGGGAGACACAGAATCTGAAACAGGCTCCAGGCTCTGAGCTGTCAGCCCAGAGCCTGACGCGATGCTTGAACTCATGGACCGTGAGATCATGACCTGAGCTAAAGTTGGACACTTAACTGAGCCACCCAGGTGCCCCTGTGAAGGTTAATTTTATGTGCAAACTTGACTGGGCTAAGGAATGCCCAAAGAACTGGTAAAATGTTATTTCTGGGAGTGTTTGTGAGAGTATTTCCAAAAGAGATGAGCATTTGAATCAATAGACTAACAAAGAGCGCCCTCACCACTGTGGGCAGGCATCACTCAATCTGTTGAGAGCCCGAATAGAACAAAATGGTGGAAGAAGGATGAATTCTCTCCCCTTCTCTCTCTCTCTCTCTCTCTTCTCTCCCCTTGAGCTAGGATGTCCATCCTCTCCTGCCCTCAGACATCAGCACTTGAGATTCTCAGGCCTTCTGACTCTGAGACTTACACAAGCAGGCCTCCATTCTCAGGCCTTTGGCCTTGGACTGGGAGTTACACCATCACTTCTTCTGGTTTTCAGCCTTCAGACTTGAACTCAATTATACTACCAACTTTCCTGGTTCTCCAGCCTTCAGATGGCAGATAATAGGATTTCTTGGCCTCTCTAATTGCTTGAGCCAATTCCTATAATAAATCTCTTCAGATAGATAGATAGATAGATAGATACCCCATTGGTTCTGTTTCTCTGGAGAATCTTGAATAATACAGACCCTGAACTCCAGCTTTTGTCTTCCCAGAATAATCTTAAGATAATAATATTAATTCCACCACCATTTTTTATAGTTATCCCCCATCCGTATTTTATAGTTAGGCTATATCTACATTGTTGGAGCATATAGCCATTGTATAATAATCTGTTTTAGCTCCTATTTGGTCTTAGTTATGCCAGTAACTCTTTAGTGCTCACCCCCAGTTCTTATGTTGATGTCTCTATAGTCATTTTGTTTACCTGAAGTTCATATACTACTAAATTCCTTGGGAAGGGCTTATGGGAACAATATTCTTCGAGTTCTTAGATGCTGTTAACAGTTTGCCTGTGTTCTTCATAATTGACTCATATTTATTTCCTTAGTGATCTTAAAGATTTGACCACATTTTCTGATAATAATTTTAAAAAGTAAGTCTGATAGTAATCTCATATTTTCTTTTTTAAGCCATACATTCCTTTTTTTCTAGGGGCCCAAAGGATTTTTTTTCCTTTTCTTTAAAATCCAATAACCTTACCAGAATTTGTCACTCTGTGTCATGGTGTACTCTGAATTGTTTCCATTTTTTTTTTCCAGAAAGGTTTTCTTGAACATAGTTTTGGTGTTTGTTCTGTTCCTTTATTTTTGTTTTCTTCTTTAAAGACTTCTTTTACCTAGGGGTGCCTGGGTGGCTCAGTTGGTTAAGCGTCCGGCTTCAGCTCGGGTCATGTTCTCACAGTTTGTGAGTTCAGGCCCCACATCTGGCTCTGTGCTGACAGCTCAGAGCCTCGAGCCTGCTTCAGATTCTGTCTCCCTCTCTCTCTGCCTTCCCCTGCTCATGCTCTGTCTCTCTCTCTCAAAAATGAATGAATGTTAAAGAAAAAAATTTAAAGACTTCTTTTATCTGATTTTGGATCCTCTTTGTCACTCTTCAATATCCATTGCTTTCTCTCAAATCTTTTCATCTCTTTCTTCATTAAAAAAAAATTTAAATCTTTTCTTGTATTTCATTTGTTTCTCTTAAGGCACTACTGTTGAGTTTATTTTCTCTTATTTCCTTTCTAGAATACTCATTATTTCTTAGATTATTATTATTTTCTTTTCCTTTTTTAAAAGATTTTATTTTTAAGTAATCTCTACACCCAATGTGGAGCCAGAACTCAACAATCCTGAGGTCAAGAGTCACATGTTCCTCCAACTGAGCCAGCCAGGCACCCCTGTTTCTTTATTTCTAATTATATTTTTGAGTCCTATCACTTCATCTCTGGGTTTCTAATTCTTTTTTCTGTTATTTCATATCTTGTATTATTTTCTTAATGTCTTTTAGCTCATTTGGAATTAGCGGTTACAGTTTTGCTCTGTTTTGTGGGTATGTCTATCCAGAGTGCTCTCGTTGTCTGTAGGGATGTTATTCAGCTTCTTTCCCCTCCTTTTTTTTTTTTCTTTATAAAAACTATGTTACCTTTATATTTTTCTGTTGTTTCTTGTAATTTGAAATTAGTTTTCCTGAACTTCCGTAATAAGGTAGCATTCAGGAAAGCTTTCCTCACTTCACAGAACTTTTTCTGTTGGTTTTGGAGAACATTAAAAAAATAAGTGCCTGGATAGCTCAATCAGTTGAGCGTCTGACTCTTCATTTCAGCTCGGGTTATGATCCTGGGTCGAGCTGAGCGCTGAGTCTGTTTGGGATGCTCTCTCTCCCTTTGCCCTTCTCCCCCATCTGCGCGCTCTCTCTCTCTCTCTCTCTCTCTCTCTCTCAAAATAAAAATAAATAAGTAAAAAACAAGGCAGCTTGCTTTATGATGTTGCACCACTTTGGTCTGGAGCTTTTCTTTTTCTCATCTCTGTTGTCCGTGTACTGTTAAATTTTTAATTCCACCCTAAGCAGTTTCTCTTTAGTTTTGAGTGGTCACAGGAGCCCTATCAGACCTTCCCCCCACCCATCCACCACCGCCCCCCTGGGCTTAATACTGGTATCGGTCAAAACCCCTCCCAGTTTCAGCTGCTGTTCTCAAATTGGCCTGCCCTCTTTCCAGAAAGTCAATGCCCGTTGGCTATTTGGGGGTCTTCCTGTGCTCAGGTCCATCAGATGCATCTCCCTTATCCTTTCTCCCACACATACACTGATAACATGCAGCTCTTATGGCTCATGGTGGTTTGGACCCATCCACTTATATTTTGGAGTTTGTGAGGGTTCCTTGTCACCTAGTTCTGTTGTAAATATTGTTCACAGGTTTGGGGTTTTACTATGCAGTTTTTCTCTCTGTTTTTATGTAGGGATTTAGAGAAAATGAAAAATTACTGATGCTGTCATCTTCCCAGAATCCTCTCCCGAGTTAATTCAATTATAAGTGTATTTTGTATTACATTCCCTTTGGGAGCCTGCTCATAACTTACGGGTGTTGACATCTTGCTTCTGCTTGGGCCTGGGAAGGTTAAGGGCTTTAAATCTTAGCTGTTTATGATACCACAATTAATGACCAAACATAAGGAAGCTAAAATATGAACATAGTAAATTGCCAACTCACATGAATTTTTTAAAAAGCATTTAAATTTAATTACAGCAGAAATATTTCTGAGGATTTGGGGATTGTTCTTAACAATAAATAAATCATTCATGTATATATTTTCAGAATTAATGCAATGAAATTTTCATTTATGGGGTACACATACATATATTTCCTGTGTACAAGCTCCATGGGATGTAGTTACATACACTGTTGTAAATTTTAATTTTACTACTCTTGTAATTGGGAAATTGTAACAACTGGCAAAAAAAAAAAAAAAGAAAGAAAAGAAGAGAAAAGAAAAGAAAAGGAAGGATTTTCAGTAAGCAGGCAGTCAACTATTATTAGCTCTAATGGGATTCGGCATGGACCTTTAGAACTAGAAAAAGTCTCAAGTGGTCATGTTGTCCAGATCACAGGCTCAAGATTCTTTATAACTCAATGTGTTTAAGAACTGACAATTAAAAAAAATTTTTTTTAACGTTTATTTATTACTGAGAGACAGAGAGAGACAGAGCATGAGCATGGGAGGGGCAGAGAGATGGGGAGACACAGAATCCAAAGTAGGATCCAGGCTCTGAGCTGTCAGCACACAGCCTGACGCGGGCTCAAGCTCACAAACTGCGAGATCATGACCTAAGCTGAAGTCAGACGTTTAACCAACTGAGACACCCAGGCACCCCAAGAACTGACAATTTTGTAACAATTAACAGTATCTGTAAGAAATGGGGTTTTGGTTTCGCTATCAGATGAAGTAGAGTGACAGCAAGCACAGCAGACAGAAACAATACTTAAGCACGACTTTGAAAAAATATAACAGAGCCATGGTAGCTAGGAAACAGCAGCACAGACAGTGCATTGAAGAGGAATAGTTGAGGAGCGAGGGGTAACTCTAGGGCCATGTTATGATGCTATGCAAGTGACATTGCACATGGTTGCCATAGTTACAGAGCTACATAAGCTATAGACACACAGACCCTATGTACCACCCACCCTGCTGCCACTGCTTTCCACACCTGCCCCCTCTGAGTTTTCTACAGCTCCAGTGCAAGGAGAAAAAGGCCATATGGCTTAAATCAAAATATTTTTTTCACTTCTAAAAATCAGAATAAGAGATTCAGAACAGAAGGCAGGGAAACATCGGAAAATGCTTATTTCCCAAGGGTCAAGAGGCTCCAGAACATCCACTCCAGGAGGAAAAGCTGGTGACCCTTAGTCACCCACTTCCATGTCTACTTTCATGTTCCTTTTTACCCTCTCTGTTCCTCTTCTGGCTACACAGATTCTGTCTCTCTCTCTCTGCCTTCCCTGCCCCCAACTCCCTGTCTTGATAGCAGCACCAGGGAGAGTTATCACATTGTTCAAAGGAATACATGTGGATTGAAGTGGCAAAGCAGGGATTAGATATTTTGGTACTCTGTTTTCTTCCAGTCGGATTAACGAAAAGGTTTTGGGTGGCACTGCCAGATTTAAAGGAAAATCAGGGTACGCTGAAGAGAAAAAATCGGTGGTTGTTGGGGTTCTGGAGTGGGGAGAAGAAAAAATAACAGAAGAGGGAAGCATATTGGATATAACTAGGGAGGTCCCTAGATGTCATCCTGAATTTGGGTGTGAGGAGGTGGGCAGTGACAAACACATGTGGGAGAGGGGTCCCAGGGGAACATCTGATTTTTCCTGATGTACTCTTTCTGGTGAACTTCGTACTTGGTCAACTGGAGGACCTACTTCCTCACATCCACGGGTAGCATAATGTGAATAACATGGTTTAGGTACTTTTGGGTGCTATTTTTGGGATTTCACCTGAAATGAAATCTCTAGACTCTTTAAGCACACATTCTTTCTCTGCGCATCCCTTATAAGCCAACCCTGCCCTAAATATCTAAGACAGTGCGGCACAGGGGAGAGATGGCTTTGCCATCTGCATTAGATTCCTAGTTAGTTAATTGCTGTAGCAAAGAACCACAAACTAGGTGGCTTAGAACAAGAGAACATTATTGTTTCACGGTTCTGGAAGCCAGAAGTCTGAAATCACACTTCCTCTGAAACTTGTTGGTGAATCCTTCCTTACCTGGTCCTAGCTTCTGGTGCCTTGCCTGCGATCTTTGGCGTTCCTTGCCTTATAGACACATCACTCCAATCATGTATTATGACATGAAGTTCTCCCTCTGTCTCTTTACATGGCATTCTTTTTATAAGGACATCTATCGTATTGGATTAGAGGTACTGAGGGGGGCAACATTTCAACATACCTTTTATGGAGGAGACAAAGTTCAGCCTCTAACACAATCCATCCGATCTGAGCTCAAATCCAAGTTCAGGCACTTATTAACTGTGTGGTCTTGGGTGAGTCACTTAGTCTCTCTGAGCTGAGGTTTCCTGATCTAAGAAATGGAGTGGTCGGGGAGGTCATAATCCCAGCCTCACAGGGTTGTTGCCATATGGAAGAATAGAAAAGGAGGAAAAAAAGGAGCACATATCAGGGAGAGTAATAGAAAGGCTCAGCAGACTTGCTCTGTTATAGAAATGAGTAGTTCTGACCCAGTGAGTGAATACTAGGGAACAAGGGGTAAGGTTATCACTGCGTGATCAAGTACAGGTGAACAACCTTTTCACATGACCCTGTGTAGGTCAATTTAAAGTAAAAAGTATTGGGGGCAACTGGGTGGCTCAGTCACTTAAGCATCCAACTTCGGCTCAGGTCATGACGTCATAGTTCGTGAGTTTGAGCCCCGCATCCGACTCTGCGCTGACAGCTCAGAGCCTGGATCCTGCTTTGGATTCTGTGTCTCCCTCTCTCTGCCCCTCCCCAACTCACTCTCTATCTCTCTCTCCCTCGAGAATAAATAAACATTACAAAATATTTTTTAAAAAAAGATTCTCCCCTCTGCTCCTCTCCCCCATTTGTGCACTCTCTCTTTCTCTAAAGAATAAAAAGAATAAGAAAAAAATAAAAAGATAATCAGGCAAGGGAATAGAGGATGGGAAGAGAGTGGACTAAGTGATGGAATAAAGAAACTGAGCTAAACCCATTCTCTTCCAGTAAGACAAAAATGGTACAACTAGACCATACCTGTGGCACAGTGAGACTTCTGGAAATGACAACATCACTCAGGATGCAGTGTTACTTCTGTCAGCAGATTTTCTTCTTAGGTAATAATTGCCCTGTCATTGTGGTAACAAGTATGCTCTGTTTCTGCTTTGCTAGTCTTGATAAATAGATTCACTGTCTCCATAAGTCTCTAAACTCCCAAAGGAGAGCATGTGGTGGTTGGTGTGGCCAGTATTCATCCCTACCAGACAGAGTCCTTGTACCAGGCTGTTATCTAGGCCTTTGACCTTTGGATCAGGCATCCAGCCTTAGTCCAATCAGCTGAGACCAGGGTGATGGGGTCACATGGCAGACTTGATGCATAAGACCTCGCCAAAAGCCTAAAACTTTCCACAATACTTTCCAGAAAGAATAAAACTGCAGGCAGGACTGTTCTCATAAACACTGGAAAGCATTTCTCCTCCTGGATTTTGTAATAGATCTCCATCCATTTCTCCATTTCTCACCTCTCTCCAAGTTGAGGAGCTGGACACAGTTCAAAAAATTCCCTATATAGAGCACCTAATTGTAGGAGTTACATATATTAGATTTGCTTGAAACTTATTCTACCCACACCCCCTATTCACATACACAACATAAATAAGCTCATACATTCTTTTCTTTTTAATCCCTGGCTCCCATTTTGAGGAAGAAATAAATTACTTTCTACACATAGTTGTTTTTTTTTTTTTTCTGGCATGTCAACATTAACAGTAGTAGCATAGAATCTTCCAAAGTGTGATAAAATGAATTGCTTCAGTTTCAAGGTGGGATTTTTACCACTTAATATAAAACATTCTGGCAATGTCTACCAATTTATATTCTCTAGAGCAGGGCTCTGCAAGCTCTTCTGTAAGGGGCCAGATAGTAACTATTTTAGGCTCTTTGGGCAATATCGTAACCACTATCCATCACAACCACTCATCACTCTCATTGTAGTATTAAAGCAGCCATAAACAATGTGTAAATCAATGAGTGTGGCTGTGTTCCAGTAAAACTTTATTTACAAAAGCAGACTGGACTTGGCTCAAGTTTGTAGTTTACCAGGCCCTGATCTAGAGGATAATTATTTATGGTTTTCTGCTATTGGGCAAAGTAAGAGCTGAACCTCACAATAGTGGTCGTTTTTCTAACAGATGGCATGGAGTTTCGCTGTTCAATTGACTTTCCTTATGTAGATTAAGTTATACAATAAGAAATAGTCGAAGGTCACCACATCACACAAGCCTGTATGGCCATATGCCACAGCACTGAATTTATTTAGAATG
This sequence comes from Panthera leo, assembly GCF_018350215.1. Lineage (NCBI taxonomy): Eukaryota > Metazoa > Chordata > Mammalia > Carnivora > Felidae > Panthera > Panthera leo. The sequence goes on along the minus strand of NC_056692.1, from coordinate 45,507,935 downwards.
ATTTTTCTGCATTTCCAATTTGAGACCAGATTAAGGCAAAGGAATAGGTAGTGTGTTCTTAGGTTTATCCGTCCAACATGTTGTTTCAGACACACTGTGACAGCTCTAAAGGACACATAAATCAAGCAAGGTCCCTGTCCTCAAGGAGCTTATGATTTTATGTATTCGTTTCCTAGGTTTGCCGTAACAAAGTACTGCAAACTGAGTGGCTCCAAAAAACAAGTGTATCGTCTCACAGTTCTGCAGCTGGGTCTGAAATCAAGGTGTCGGCAGGGCCCCACTCCCTCTGAAGCCTGTAGAAGAGAATCTTTCCTTGCCTTTTCTTAGCTCCTGGTGGCTTGCCTGCCATCCTTGCCATTGCTTGGCTTATAGCTCCACTGCTTAATTTTCTGCCTTTGTCGTCACATGACATTCTCCCCTCGTGTGTCTCTGTCTCTTTTCCTCTTCTTAAAAGGATACTGGTCATAACAATTCAGTATACTCCAGTATACTCTAGTATGACGTCATCTTCTCTTAACTCATTTCATCTGCAATGAGCCTATTTTCTTTCTTTCTTTCTTTCTTTCTTTCTTTCTTTCTTTCCTTCTTTCTTTCTTTCTTTCTTCCTTTCTTTCTTTTTTAATGTTTATTTATTTTTGAGACAGAGACAGAGCATGAGCGGGGAAGGGGACAGAGAGAGAGGGAGACACAGAATCTGAAGCAGCTCCAGGCTCTAAGCTGTCAGCACACAGCCCGACACGGGGCTTGAACCCACGAACGGCAAGACTATGACCTGAGCCAAAGTGGGACACTCAACCAACTGGGCCACCAGGCACCCCAAATGACCCTATTTTCAAATAAGGTCATAATCTGAGGTACTGGAAGTTAAACGTATTTTTGGAGGAGAAAACAATTCAGCCAACAGCAGAAGGTAAAAATAAATGTAAAATAAATGTGAAAAACGTGGTTGCTATGATTCAAGTCTGTGTAAAGTACAGGGTGAGGACAGGGGATAAAGGAGATAAACTTTATCTGGAAGGGTTTGGAAAGGCTCCATAAAGGATGTGAAATTTGAGCAGGTTCTGGAAAATGAGGCTAAATGTTTGCCAGATGCAAATGGGGTATAAGTTGGGCCTGGGGATTGGAAGAGCATCCCCTGCAGGAACAGCAACAGAGGCAGTAAGTAGTGTGACGTAACCAGTTTCATTATGGTCCACTATACCCTGAAGGGGGTTTAGGCTTACTGTTTTCCAGAGAAATAAAAACGAGGTCTAGTTGATGCACCTGTGACAATTGTTTAAGATCACTGGCGGCTCCAGAGTTTCCATATAGGAGGGGCTCAGGGGGACAATCTAAGTGGAAGGCAGGTGACTAATCAAAGCTATTTTTTCATAGCAATCACACTGTTTTTACTTAGTTTGCCTGTCATAGATTAATAAAAATAGCACTTAGCTAAATATGCTTTATTGGCACTTCACATAAAGTGGAGAAAATATTAATTGTGCATTTCAAAGAGTAAGTACAACCAGGGGTGACTTGAGAGGGCAGTGATGGAAACTATGAAAAAGGGGCAAACCTTCCTCCCAGCCTTTTGCCTACTCTCATCCCTAAGGGTTGAGCATTGTTTCTTTACACTTAGCACTGCAATAAGTGATTAAATGTGTTCTATCTCCTCCCCAGGTATTGTTGTTGTTGTTTTTTAAGTTTATTTATTTGTTTAGAGGGAGAGAATGAGGAGGGAATGGGCAGCAGGAGAGGGGGGCTCTGTGCTGACAGCAGTGGGCCTGATGTGGGGCTTGAACTTACAAAATACAAGATCATGACCCGAACTGAGGTCAGACGCTTAACTGACTAAGCCACCCGGGCACCCCTCATCCCCAGTTTGTAGGTGAAGGCGGTGAGGTTTAGAGAGGTTAAATACGTTGCCCTACTCACACAGCTAGTGATTCCATTCTGATGATAATCTAAAAAACTGTATAGTAAATGTGTGAGCTAGTCTTCTGCACTGGCCAGCAGTAACCACTAGCCACATTTGGCTGTTTGAGTGGAAATTTCATTAAAAATTCTGTCCCTGGCTTACTCTAGTCCCCTTCAAGTGCTCAGTAGCCACAAGTGGCATTGGATAGTGCAGATTCACAACATTTTCATTAAAAATAAAATGACCACTTTATAACTGAGTACTATAGTTTTGTTCATGTTTGCTTTGTTTTTATTTAAAAAAAATGTTTAATGTTTATTTATTTTTGAGAGACAGAGACAGAGACAGAGTGCCAGCAGGGGAGGGGCAGAGAGAGAGGGAGAATCCAAAGCAGGCTCCAGGCTGAGATGTCATCACAGAGCCCAATGCAGGGCTTGAACCCACAAACCGCAAGATCATGATCTGAGCTGAAGTCGGACGCTTAACCAACTGAGCCACCCAGGCCCCCTCCTCATGTTTGCTTTGTGTTTGTGATCAAATTGGCACAATGTAGCATTCTCCAGTTGTCCTAGGCAAATGAGAAAAGAATAGAGTTGGCCTTAGTATACGAATGATGTATTACCACTGTATTAAGGAAGGTAACCTAATGGTTCAAATAAAGAAAAATTGCCATTACAAATGCACTGAAATCAAAAGAACCTGCCCTGTGGCAATAAGTAGCATGCTTACTTTATAATTAGTTATATAGTTTTTGCAAAATAATATCTATCTCATTAAATTAATATTGTCAATTTAGATATCACTGGCTTGATAGTTTTATTTAAATTCGATCTGGAAAAAGTATTTGGTTCATAAGAACTATAAATATTAGGAGTTTGTACCTAGTTTTATTTTTGTTACATGAAGATAACATACTAAGTGTGATTTGGATAAATGTAAGGACCAGTGGAGAATTTTCATTCCTCTTTAGAAGAGGTCATCATATTACCCGAGATTGAGAAACACTGTGAAAACCTTCAGGATGAAGGAGCCTGAACACATCACCTGAAACACACAGTCCCAGGCCCACTGAGCATGCGTGATTATCAGTATTCTATCAAACCCAGATTAACTAGAACACTCCTGTCACTAGTACACCATAGCTATACCCAGGGATATATTAGTATACCAACTGCAGCAGCTGACAAGGCTTCACACTGATGAAACATTTTACCCCACAATTTTCTAATCACCCCCTTGTTTTAGAATTCAATTAGTGAAACTTGATTTACACTATTCATAAATACAGAATTTTGCACCTCCCTTACGTAGCTCTTAATAGACAAAAAAAAAAAAAAAAAAAAAAAAAAAGTTTGCTGTAAGCAAGGAGACCACAAGGCAAGACCCACTTTTCTTTTTCTGGCACATGGATATTTTTTCTCTGTCTTAATCAGACCAACTATTCTCAAGCACCTCACTGATGGGAAATAGGACTCAAGAGCATCATTTTCATATTACCACCTCACAATATTTTCTTAAAAGACTTCCTGTCTCCTCACATAGTCTTCGGCCTCCAGCCTTCCCCTTGAAATCTACAGATAGAGTTCACAGTCGCTGAGACAAACACTGCTTTCCTCACCATAAATGAGAAACAGAGGCGTATCTAGGCTGGACTATCTCATTGGGTGCACCCCAGGGTTACAATCAGCTCAAGCTGGTCTTTCTACTGTGATTGCAATAGAGAAGCCCACTTGGGTGACTCCTATACCCCTGGGGAAGTAAACTCTTATTTTGAGTGGCATTTTGTATTACATTGAGACCCCTTATTTATGTTGTTGCACTGTATATGTATCCCCAGAATCTTGGCTGAATGTCTTACTCTTATTTCTGTAAAGTGCTTGTTGAATATTCCTACTATTTTCTGCAGAGTAAGACTTAAGACACAGCTGCTATGTAAGTGGCAAATAAGCTACCAAAATCCTATGAACCAGGATACTGTAAAGTGCTAAACAAACAAGCAAACAAAAACTGGTTACCATCTTTTAAAATACTCCAAAGATATACAAACTACCACTGACAAGAGTTTTAAAAATCTACCTCCCCTCCCTTGAGAAGGTGTTTCTGATTGTTGAGATAAGTAAGTAAAGCAATCTTTTACTCAAATTGTGCGAGTGTAGTTAATTAAAACTGTTGAAGTTAAATTATGCTATGCTAATAATAGCAGTCACCATTTATTTGGCTCTTACTCTATACCAAATACTATGCCAAGCTATTTACATTTACTATTTATTCCTTACAATTACTTAATGAAGGTATGTGGTGGTAGGTGTGTTTTAAGGAGTTGAAAAAACAAAAACAAAAAGTGAGGAGGCCTAGGAATTAGCCTGAGGTCACATAGCTACTAAAGTCAGAATTTGAACTCAGAACTTCCTGAACTCACAAGCCTCACAAGCAATAATCTTAGGTATAATATTATTACATAATAATATTATCAGGTATAATAAGGATATATGTCATAATGAGCCATATTTCAGTTAATTTGTTGCTATTCCTCAAACTAAGCATTCTGATTTTCTTTTTTTTTAATTAAATTTTTTTTTTTTTTTTTTTTTTTTTTTTACCATTTATTCATTTTTGAGAGACAGAATGTGAGCAGGGGAGGGGCAGAGAGAGAGAGAGAGGGAGACACAGAATCTGAAGCAGGCTCCAGGCTCTGAGCTGTCAGCACGAGCGCAACTCGGGGGTCGAACCCATGAACTGTGAGATCCTGACCTGAGCCGAAGTCAGACACTTACCCAACTGAGTCACCCAGGGACCCCAGCTTTCTGATTTTCAATATTTACTTCTAGCTTCCAGGAAAATGTCAAGACAAAATTTCACTGTGGTCAGTTACAGATCACTCTTAAGTTATCTCAGTGTGTTGGCAACTCAGATACCCTTCACAAAGTACCTTTTTTTTTTTTTTTTTACTCTTAATTCATGAGGTTTGGCCCCAAGCCCCCAAAGCATTTTCATCTCCAGTCAGAGAGGTCTTATGAAGCGCATTGATGCCCCATTTCATCCCAAGGTGAGCTCTCAACAGTGCTCCGCAACCATGACCTCACTTCTCTAGTGGCGTCACCTTTATGAGAGAGTTCAGCCGCCAACAGCTGGGCATCGGTGGGACAGGAGCGGAATAATGAATTAGCCACTTGAAAACTCAAGGGGAATTTTAAGGGTCTGGATTTTTTCCAGGTTTCCTGGTAGGCATCCTCACTTTTGTCAATAAAAAAATAGCTGATCTTTAGAAAAACACAAGCAAAGGGCACCTGGGTGGTTCAATAAGCTAAGCATCCGACTCTCAATTTCAATTTAGGTCATGATCTCACAGTTCGTGAGTTCCATCCCCACATTCGGGCTCCGCGCTGGTGGTGCAGAGCCTGCTTGGGATTCTCTCTCTCCCTCGCTTTCTGCCCTTCCCCCACTCACATGCTTTCTCTCTCAAATTAAATAAATAAACATTAAAAAAAAACATAAGCAAGACTTAAATCTAGGTTACTTTTAGAAAATCCTAGTATGTACTTGAGTTTTATTAGGTAAACTTTGATAATTAATTCTGTAAACCCAAAACCAGTCCGTTGTAAAAGGTACCGTGTCTTCCCTACCCTGCCTCCACCTTCAAGACCAGGGGCAGACTCAGAAAGCCTATCCACTCCTTGTCACTTCTTGTCCCTTATCAGTTTATTTAGGGGAACATGTATGGGCAAAGAGAAGAGTGTCAATATGGCAGGCACTTACTGGATAGTTATTTCATATACTGTAAAACCTAGTCAATAAAATGTATCCAATACGGAATTTGTGATGTTATCAATTGTTCTGAAGTTTGTATTTGCACCATCAATAAAAAGGGTGTGCCAGACAAATACATAATGTCTACATAATTATAATTTGTAAAGAAAAGAAAACTTTTTTTTTTTTTTTTTTTTTTTTTTTTACCGTGGACCAAATTGTGCACCTGTCATCCCTCCCCACACTTCAGATTCATACTCAAGCCCCAACCCGCAATGTGGTGGTTTTTGGAGGTGGGCCTTTGGGAGGCAATTAGGTTTAGATGAGGTCATGGGGGTGGAGCCCTCATGATGTGATTAGTGTCCTTATAAGAAGGGTTACCGGAGCGCTTGCTTGCTTGCTCTCTCTGCCTTGTGAGGACCCGGTGGGAGGTGGCTGTTTGTAAGCCACAAAGAGCATTCTCACCAGAACCCTGACCGCCATGGCACCCTGATTTCGGACTTCCAGTCTCCAGAACTGTGAGAAAATTAATCGATGTTGTTTAAGCCACCTGGTGTGTGTTGTTTTGCTGTGACAGTATGAGCTGATTAATACGTCTTATGTTACTTTGAAGCACCTATCTGTATGCAAAGAAAATTAATAATTTTACAGTTACCATTTGCATGTGTTCATTAAAGCAAAGCTGATAGGACCTCTCCTTGGCAATGCTTCTGTGATCCTCTTTAACTTGGAAGTGATAAAACTGCCTTTAAAAAATTGCATAATGCAGTTTTTTCAATAATTTGGACAGAGTTATAGCCAATTAGTCAGAATTTGTGAAGTTTTACTCTTCTGCCCCAAAACTCTAAAGAAGTTATTATGTATCATAACAAATTAAATGTTGTACCCAGTGAGACACATGGGCTCATTCTCACAGCAAGATGTTGTGTTTTGTTGTAAGAGCATTAACATGGAATGGATTTTTGTGGATAATCACTGGAGCTAGGTATCAAATACATGGAGTTCATTGACATTCTCTCTACTTTTGTGGGCATTTTAAAATATTGATCACACAAAGCTCTAAATATATGCATAATCATGAGCTACATATGCACTAATGAGTGGACAAATTGACTATGCAATGCAAGTGTGGTTGCTTAGTTGTGTTTTGATCCATAACCATTTTTAAAAATGGAAAATAACAGCCTCCTCGCCCCCTTTGTAAAAAGTGCAAACGATGCCAGCTGCCTTGAATGGAAGAGAATGTTTTGCACTCTATTTTCACAGCTGCCTTATCAGTTTCCTAAACTCAATTAGGGTGGAGTGCAGGAACTATGGGAGGACTAGGGGCTTTGTTGCAGTTTGAAGATAACCATATCTTCCCAGGCTAACCTCTTAGAGTGAAGACCTCTCCCCAGAGGAGGAAGAAAGTAGGGCCTTAAAGTGATCTTAGAGTTTACAGAGTGGTTGAAGCTTGACAATCTGTGGAGACCTCTGCCAGCCTTGTGGGAAAATGACTCGGTATGCAATTGTTTTCACTTGGGCACTTTCCCAGACTAGATAAAGTCTCTCCATTCCAACCTACCCCTCCTCCTCAAAATTACCCGAACCCCAGGTGTGGCAGGTTGGTATTGTTCTGAATGAAGTAAGGCAAGAACTACCCGGTAAATAAGGAAAGTATCACTTCAGTCTTCTTGCCTGCTGGTCATGGCCATGTTCTCTTGGCTTCAGTGTGGAAATGAGAATTTCCACAATTTCAAAGGTAGTGTTTGCTACTGTTCATTAGTAGCTGAGTAATTATTTAGGTTCTTGACCTCTTTACATGCTCTGGATTTCCATGGCTGTAAGATATGAATTGAGCTGAGGACTTTATGAGGAGCAGGAGGAAATGTGTTGTTTTTTTTTTTTTCCTGCAGAGTTTTCATTTTACTCCTAACCTAGTTTTAGACTGGAGATGTGGGTGGTGAGCATTCAGGCCCTTCGTGAGGCATTACACAACCTATGAGAGTTCTACAGAGTGGATAGAAAAGTGCCTATAACCCACTTTAAAAAAAAGTGTTTCATAATATAGACTCTGAAACCCTGACATTCTCCAGGGCATGGAATTATTGACATTGTTACCTGATGGAAGAGAAGAATTTTTTTTTAATTTTTTTTAAATGTTTCTTTATTTTTGAGAGCGAGAGAGACAGAATGCAAGCAGGAGAGGGGAAGAGAGAGAGGGAAACAGAATCTAAAGCAGGCTCCATGCTCTGAGCTGTCAGCACAGAGCCTGATCCGGGGCTCGAACTCACAAACGGTGAGATTGTGACCTGAGCCGAGGTCGGACACTTAACCAACTGAGCCACCCAGGTGCCCCTGAAGAGAAGAATTCTTAAATAGTCCTTGCTCCTGTCCCTCACAGGTTAGAGGAGAAAGGAGGGCGAGGGTAACAGATGAAGGCGGTTAAGGAATGCTTTGTCTTTGGGACTTACCAACCACTTACTGTTTCTAAGACCTGAACTCCAAACCTAGAAAAAGTTGCCATGTACAGGGGGATTGCAGTTAGTATAACTTTTATTTATCACATCAAATTCTCATCAGAAATGTTCATTAAAATGAAGCCTACATTAAGGTCTTCACTTTCCCTTTGTTGCTAGAACTTTTAAGGTAGATGTGTTGTCTATTTTCATCAGCATTTTGAGAGCTCGTACGAGGTGCAGCAATGTCCCTAGGCAGTTGGGAAAAGTTATAAAGAAGTTTGGGTCGGGGCACGTGGATGGCTCAGTTTAAGCATCTGACTCTTGATATCGGCTCAGCTCATGATCTCCCTGTTGTTTTTTGTTTTCGTTTTTGTTTTTTTTAATTTAAAAAAAAATTTTTTTTAACGTTTATTTATTTTTGAGACAGAGAGAGACAGAGCACGAACGGGGGAGGGTCAGAGAGAGAGGGAGACACAGAATCTGAAACAGGCTCCAGGCTCTGAGCAGTCAGCACAGAGCCCCACGCGGGGCTCGAACTCACATACCGCGAGATCGTGACCTGAGCCGAAGTCGGAGGCTTAACCGACTGAGCCACCCAGGCGCCCCGATCTCCCTGTTATTGAGATGGAGCCTGGTGTTGAGCTCTGTGCTGGCAGCACAGAGCCTGCTTTGGATTCTCTCTCTCCCTCCCTCTCTGCCCTTCCCCTGTTCACGTGCTCTTTGTCTCCCAAAACAGATATGTAAAAAAAAAAAAAAGTTTGAGTCCTAATTTCATATTTCAAGGATCTTATCTTTCACTAATTTATTAAATAAATATTTGAGTGCCTACTATGTGCTAAGCACCATTCTAAGTGCTAAGCATGTGGCAAAACAAAAGAAATCCAAGGTCCTAACAGCTTGCATTCTAATGTGGATTGACCCACACGGAAATGGAGCATTAGGGAGTAACAAGGTCAAATATGAAAATAGGACAGGGTGACAGTAAATGAGTATTTTAAACTGGGTCATGAGGAAAGGCTACTCCAAGAAAGTGACATTTGAATTGAGACCCAAATATTGGGAGGAAGCCAGTAATGGCAGATCAAGGGAATTTATATTCTAGGAAGAGGGAGAAAATAGCACAGAAACTCCAAAACTTAATATGCTCAACAAACAAAGGTGGCATGTATGGCTTGGGAGAGCAGGGGAAGGGATGATCCAGTCAGGGAGGACCAGAAACCTGATGGTGTAAAGCCTTGAAGGCCAGATTTAATGCTAAATGTAATGGAAAGACCTCAAAGCGTTTTAAGTGGAGGCATGGTATTATCTGACTTGCACTTTAAAATATTACTGTGGCTACCATGTGGAGAATGGATTATATAAAGTGGCTATAACAGTAATGCTGGTGAGGGTTGATGATGGCTTGGATAAAGATAAAGATGGAGAGAAGCAGGCAGATTTGGGATATTCTGGAGGTAGAGGAGAGTGGATAGCACTCAGTGGTGGATTTAATGAGGGGGATGAGCGAGCCCCACACTCCTAGCTTGGGCTCTTGTTAAAGTTATTTGCTAGATCGGAAAAGCTGGGAGAATAGATCAGGCTGGGAAAACCAGGGTTTGCCTTGGGGCATGTTAATTTGGAAATTAAACATCCAAATTAGATGTGAAGTAGGCAGCTGGTTAAGAAGGAAGGTTGGGGCTGTAAATATAAATTTGGGAGTTATCAGCATAGAGAGCGGGACAGGAGCCAGTAAAGTGGGTTGAAGAGAGGTGAGAAATGAAGACAGTGGCTACAGACAACTTCTTATAAGATACTGTAAGTGGGGAGTAGAGAAATAGGGTCGTAAGAGTATGTGGGGTCAAGCACAGGTGTTTAAAAAAGACTTTTTTACAAAAAGCTGAGAGTACTAAACTATGTTTCCAAGCTGATGGGAATGATGCAGGACAGAGGGGAAAATTACAGTCTGAAAGGCTCTCTAGAGATTGTCTATTACATCTCTCCAAACATAGACCCAGAGACTGAAGACCATTTGGAAAACTAAAAGCCTAGCTTACTGTTTGGTATATATGTATTGCCTTGGAGAGGCTTTGGGAGAGGAGAGGGACAGAGAGAGACCATGAGCATGGAGAAAAGGGGATTAGAGAGGGCAGGAGGATAAAGAAATGTGACTTAAAATAGCACAGAGTCAGAAAATAAATCTTTGGGACCCGGGGAGGAGGCTGAGGAATGAATGAGTTAGGTTTCTACCTTCTAGAGACAAATCTTTCCAGACCTCCTCAGTTCCATCATCCATCAAAGTCTTTCTGACCTGGAGGGGGCAGCGGTTAAGAATAGTGCTGACAAACTTGGCTCCCCTTCTTGGTGGAGGGTGGTGAGTTCTGGAACTGCTCTGTGCCTCAGTTTCCTCACCATAATATGGACTTAGAAGTGGTCACTTGATTAGCGTGTTAGCGTGTGAATTAACAGAGACCATCCTTGCAAAGCACATAACACAGTATTATTCTAGGCAGTCCATGCCTTTGGGCAAATACTTAAGATTTTGAGGCCAGGGAACATGTCTTATGCTTTGAACTTTCTAGGACTTCTAATCTATAGCTTTAACTGCAAATGAATTTTTAGTGTTTGCCTTCTTTTTCTCTTTTTCTTTCCCTTTCTTTGTGCTGCACTCCTTACATCTCCTTATCCTTTTTCTACCTATCAAAGCCTGCCTCAAAACTCAACTGTCCTTCACCACCTGCTGCCTACCGCTCTACCTCCTACCCCTTTACACTTATTTCTTTGGTCTATAGAGTGTTCTGTTTAATGTAGATTCATAGAAAGTCAGCATGAGGTGGACCTTAAGTTTCATTCTGTCTCACCTCCCAAAGCAAGAAACATTTTAAGTGTGATCACCTTGATTTAAAAAAAAAAAAAAAAAAAAAAAAAAAAAAAAAAGTTTGTCAGGACACCTGGGTGGCTCAGTTGGTGAAGTGTCCAACTTCAGCTCAGGTCATGATCTCACAGTTCAAGGGTTCGAGTCCTGCCTTGGGCTCTGTGCTGACAGCTCAGAACCTGGAGCCTGCTTCAGATTCTATGTCTGTCTGTCTGTCTCTCTCTCTCTGCCCCTCTTCTTCTCATGCTCTGTCTCTCTCTGTCTCTCAAAAATAACTTTAAAAAATTTTTTAACATTTTATGCCAATGCTAAATTTATCTTTTGTTGCAGAGTTCATGTATAATTTCTCTACTTCACCTAGTTGATTAACTCCACAAAGATTGGTATTCAGAAAGCTCTCCTACCCAAGAGAGCATCTCAGCCCCATGTCAATTTCTGACATTGTTAGTTGATTTTACGTGTGTGTGTGTGTGTGTGTATGTGTCTACATGTGTTTATGTGAGAGAGACCTTTCCCATTACAACATAAGTTCCTTGGGGCACCTGTCTGGCTCAGTTGTTGGAACATGTGACTCTTGATCTCAAGCCCCATGTTGGATGTAGAGATTACTTAAAAATAAAGTCTTTGAGGGGCATTGGTGGTTCTGGTTCTGTTGGTTAAGCATCAGACTCTTGATTTCAACTCAGGTCATGATCTCATGGTTCATGGATTCAAGCCCTGCATGGAGCTCCGTGCTGAAAGTGCAGAGTCTGCTTGGGATTCTCTGTGTCTGTCTGTGTCTGTCTGTGTCTGTCTGTGTCTGTCTGTGTCTGTCTGTGTCTGTCTGTGTCTGTCTGTGTCTGTCTGTGTCTGTCTGTGTCTGTCTCTGTCTCAACAGATAAATAGTCTGTCTTTGGGGCATTTGAGTGACTCAGTCGCTTGAGCAACCGACTCTTTTTTTTTTTTTTTTTTTTTTAAATTTTTTTTAACGTTTATTTATTTTTGAGACAGAGACAGAGCATGAACAGGTGAGGAGCAGAGAGAGAGGGAGACACAGAATCTGAAACAGGCTCCAGGCTCTGAGCTGTCAGCACAGAGCCCGACGCGGGGCTCGAACTCACGGACCGTGAGATCATGACCTGAGCCGAAGTCAGACGCTAACCGACCAAGCCACCCAGGCGCCCCAAGCATCCGACTCTTAATTTTGGCTCAGGTCATGGTCCCAGAGTTGTGGGATTGAGCTCAGCATGCTGAGCATGGCACCTGCTTAAGATTCTCTCTCCTTCTGTCTCTCCCCTGCTCACGTGCCCACTCTCTCTCTTCTCAAGACTAAAAAAGTGAAGTCTTTAAAAAAAATTCCCCAAGGACAGATACCTAGTTTTTTTTTTTTTATGAAATATTTCAGCCACAGGAAAAACTAGAGGTAAAACACAAATGTGTATACTCCATCCAGTTTATTTTTTTATGCTTATTTATTTCTGAGACAGGAGGAGATTGAGAATCCCAAGCAGGCTCTGCACTGTCAGCACAGATGCTTGATGCAAGGCTCAAACTCAAAAACTGTGAGATCCTGCATGACCTGAGCAGAAACCAAGAGTTAGACACTTAACCACCTGAACCACCTAGGTACCCCTACTCTATCCAGTTTAAAATCTCACTTGCACAGTTATAGTTGTGTCTCTTCCTACCCATAAGAAATCTCTACCCTGAATTTTTTTTATCATTCCCATGCAGATTTTTATCCTTTGATTACATATTTATGTGTCCCTACCAAGTTCTGCTTTCCTAGGGGTTCTGAAATACATAGTAGGTTCTCAGTCAAAGTTTGTTGAATGAATGCTGTTTCCTTAAGAACAGGAACCAGGTCTTGTCTTTCCTTTTCTGTTATTCTTCCCCAAATCTTTGTCCCCTCCTGGGCCATTTGGAAGAGAAAATAGGTGCTTAATCGTTGTTGGCCTATATAAAATCTATGACCTAAATTATAGCTGTCCTACAAATTCTCCTGGTGTCTGCCCCTATGAAGGACAGAATGTAATATTACAAAGTTGAGTTATTACCCATGTATAGAGGGAGGGAGTTCATTGGGAACCATGCCAGTTGCCATTTGTGGATACTTGGTATCCTATTTGCCTTTCTGAGCACTGGCTCCTCCTTTTCCACAAGAGAAGATGGTCTGCTTAGACTCCACCAATGAGAGGCACTTACATGATATTTGGTAGAGGAAGAGAAAGAGAAGCCATTGTTTTCTGGAGGATCTTATGGGCAGAAGTATGGGCAGCAGCAGATGGAACGGGTGATGGGGGACTTTTGCCTCCAGCTTTTAAGAGTTCTGAGAATCCTCCCTACAGGCAGCTGAGATCAGTAGCAGTGGTTTCCTTGTGATCTGTGCACTTCCAGATTCCCTGAAAGGGTTCCTAGCCTCCATTTCTCCTGTAGCTTTCTTAGAGTTGTGAAAGCCTCTAATTCCCTGTGCTAAAACCCTTCCTGTTGGAAATACAGTGGTGATTGTTTCCCTGATAAAAGAACCTAGTCTACAAGCTTCCATTGGTAACCCTAGGACTGTAGAATTTCATAGAGAGGCTCTCTAAGCCCCTCAGAACAGTTGTGATGGCATCTTTGGAGGTGGTGAGTCCATTGATTTCCAGGTTTGGGGGTTCTTCAAGTTGTCACCCGAACCTGTGTTTGCAGGATCTGAGGAAACTGGGCTTATGATAAAAATGAACACAGTTAACACTGAGTCTATAAAACTGTAGAATCTACTGAAGCAAAAGAAGCATAATATAAACAATTAGTGTTATGACACACATTTACAGAATGTATCTGAAGAACACAAACCAGTAACTGGGTGGAGCTCTGGTGGTTAAGAGACAGGAGTTGGGAAGAGTCCCTTTCCATTACATATGCTCTTGTACCTTCTGGATTTCATACCGTGTGCATGTATGGCCCACTCCGAAAATAACTTATAGCAATGGTTGTATGTTGGTTTTTGTATACTGACTTTACCATTATCAGAGTTTCCAAAATCACAAACTCTGACAACTTAAGATGTTAACCATGAAGTGAAGAGACATGAATTTGCACTCACTGCTTATAGGAGTTTGTAGAACTACTTTCGGGAGCTTGGGAAAGGTGTCCATTTGGTAAAACCCAGTAAAGTTAAATATATAAACCCTATGATCAGCAATTTACCTTCTATCAGGAGAAAGGTACAAAAATGTTCATTTCAGTATTGTTTAATAGTAGATAAACTGGAATCATAAAAATGTCCATGAACAGGAGAATATATATAAAAATAGTAAGCAACAGTTAAAACAATATGGATCCTTCTCAAAGATGTATTTGTGAGAAAAGAAAGGATCTGCTGGGTGATATATACAGTATGGCAGCATTTAGGTAAATTCTAAAACACACATACAAATAAAGTTTTTGGGTTTTGTGAGGGCTAGAAGGTTTCATACCTAATTCATGAGAGCAGTGGCCTCTGTTACGAGAAGAGATGAGGAGGGGTGACTGGGTGGCTCAGTCGTCGGTTAAGCATCTGACTTCGGCTCATGAGACCTTGGCTTAGGTCATGATCTCCTAGTTCGTGGGTTCGAGCCTCAGCTCTGGGCTGACCTCTTGGAACCTGGAGGCTGCTTCAGATTCTGTGTCTCCCTCTGCCACTCCCCTGCTCGAGCTCTCCCTCTCTCTTGCTCGCTCTCTCAAAAGTAAATAAACATTAAAAAATTTTTTTCTTAAAGAGAGGAGATGGGGATTGACATGGAAAACAAAAGAAACTTCGTCTATTTTTTTAATCTGAAAATGATAAAATGTTTTTTTCATTCTGGTGGCACATAGTTTTACATTATCTGTACTTTTCTATGGTACTTTTCAAAATAACCTATTCCGTACATTCTGCAATCTCCCACTCATTCCCCTGTCCACTGCAGTCTGGATTGTGTCCTACATCAGTCAGGATCCTAGCAGGAAACAAAGGGCGCAAATGGGGTAATTTGAGGAGAGTTTAACATAGCGACTATTTACAAAGATGCTGACAGGATACTGTAGCCAAAAGAATAGTGTGGCACCCCAGGGGCTGGTAACAGCAGGAAGCTGTCATTACCCTAGGCCTGCAGGAAAAGCGGAAGGCTCCTGTAGAGGAGCACAGGCTGAGAGAGAGTACTGTATGGAGAGGCCCATCCAACAAGAGTGATGGCCTTCATAAGGCCTGCAGCCAGCCTGTGCTGACCCACGTGAAGGGATCAATACCTCGACCTTTCTCTCCTTTCTCCTTCTGATTTCCTGTTAATATTCCCCATTGGCCAAATCCGACTTGAAGCCAAGAGCCAGGAAATCCACTGGTCTTGCCCATATCGGTGGACCCTCCAGGGCTCAGAACAGGGACAAACTGAGGCTGGCATCCACACCCCCCCAAACATCTCCTGAAGTTTGTCTTTGCCTGCTAATTGTCAAATCCAGGAGATACTTAAGATTTTTTTTTAAACCTAGTTTCTTGCTTATGTTTTATAATTTTCTCCTCCTTTATATACCCTCCTCTAGTTCTTAAAAAAAAAATTTTTTTTTTAGTTTATTTTTATTTTTTGAGAGCGAGCAAGCAGGGGAGAGGGAGAGAGCGAGAATCCCAAGCAGACTGCACACTGTCAGCTCAGAGCTCGATGCGGGGCTCAAATCTACAAACTGTGAGATCATGACCTGAGTCAAAATCAGGAGTCAGACACTTAACTGACTGAGCCACCCAGGCACCGCCCCCTCTAGTTTTCAACTAATAAAAATGGCTCCTTGTTAGTCTTGTTCACGAGAAACTTTGTCTACCTTTAAGTGCTAAAAGTCTCCAGGTTTCCATTTCTGACCCTCTTTAACCTATCCTTCACTGCCAGGTACAAAATGGCTTCTTGCGGCACCTGGTTGGCTCAGTCAGTTGAGCCTCTAACTCCTGATTTCAGCTCAGGTCATGATCTCACAGTTCATGGGATCAAGCCCCGCGTGAGGCAGTGTGGAGTCTGCTTGGCATTCTCTCTTCCTCTCTCTCTACCCCTCCCCAACTCGTACTTTGTCTCTCTCTCAAAATAAGTAAATAAGCATTAAAAAAAAAAAACAAACAAAAACCCAACCCTCTAAATGGCTTCTCAGTTGAACTGAGCATTAGAATTATCTGTGTACCTGGACCCCATCTGAAACCAGTTAGTCTCCAGATCTGGTCTTGTGGACTTCTAAAGGAAAAATGCATCTCCTATGGGTCTGTGTCTTTGCTGTCAATACTATCATACCACTTTTGACACCAGATGTGTAGGTTTTACACACAGCAAGCAATTTTGTATTCCCAGGTGCATGTCCTACAATTTCACTCCATTCTGACGCTGGAGATGGTGTCCCATGCCACAAGCTAAGGGTTCAGGCCTGCAGGACTGCCTCCTCCCTACTTCAGATTCAAGTCCAAATTGTCACCTTGTGCTTCTGACAGATTGGTTATAAATCTGAACTTACAGACTCCCCTCTTCAGGTTTGACAAATTGGCTAGGGTAGTTCACAGAACACAGGAAACCAGGTTACTTGCTAGATGACTGGCTTATTACAAGGAACAGTAAAGGACCCCGATGAGAACATACGATGAAACGATACGTAGAGCAAGGTCTAGAAGGGTCCTGAGCACTGGACCTTCAGTCCCAGTGAAATTTGGAGTTTGTGACCCTCCCAGCACATGGATGCCTACTTATTCATCAACCCAGAAGCTCTCCAGACCCTATCCTTTTGGATTTTTATGGAGGGTTCACTACGTAGACATGACCGAGTTCAATCATGAGCGGACAATGATTTAATCAATCTCTAGCCCCTCTCCCCTACCCAGAGACTGTGTGGGGGTGGAGATGGGAGACTGAAAGTTCCAACCCTCTAATCTTGGTTGGTTCCCCTGGCAACCAGCCCCCATCCTTAGGGGCTTTCCAAAAGTCACCTCATTAACATAAACTCAGTGTGGTTGAAAGGGGCTTGTTATGAATAACAAAAGACACTCACTTTCTGCTCGGAAGCTATTTCAGGAACTGAGGAAAAACTAAATATTGTAACAAAAGGTGCCCCTTTACAAAGAGGCTCTTTGCAAGGGTGTGAGGAGCTACGTGCCAGGAGCGGTGGGCCAAATATATATTTCTTATAAATCCCAGTATTGCAGGAGTGAATTGTGCCCCTCTCTCCCCCACCCCAGCAATTCCTGTGTTGAAGCTCTAACTCAGAATGTGCCTATATTTGGAGATACAGCCTGTAAAGAGGTAATTAAGGTTAAATGAGGTCATAAGAGTGGGGCCCTAATCTGATAGGACTGGTGTCCTTAAAAGAAAGACACCAGAGTTTGCTCTCTCTGCCAGTACTTGCACAGAGAAAAGGCCATGTGAGGACAGCAAGAAGGTGGCCATTAGCAAACCACGGAGAAAGGCTGCATCACAAACCAACCTCGACAGTACCTTGATCTTGGACTCTTAGCCTCCAGAACTATGAGAAAATAAATTTCTGTTTAAGCCACCCAGTCTATAGTAACTTTCCTAAAAATTTTATTTATTTTGAGAGAGTGAGTGGGAAAGGGGCAGAGAAAGAGGGAGAGAACAAATCAATCCCAAGCAGGCTCCACCCGGTCAGCTCAGAGCCCAATGCAGGGCTCGAACTTATGAACTGTGAGATCATGACCTGAGCTGAAATCAAGAACCGGACTCTTGTTTAACCAACTGAGCCACCCAGGCGCCCCTGTTATATTTTGTTATGACAGCCCAAGCAGATTACTACACCTGGGAGAGTCCAAACAGGTCTTTCTCATCAACTCCCTGAGTGATCCTAATACACACTCAGGCTGGAGAAGCACTGAGCTAGACAGAAAACTGATCTCTATAGGAAGACCAATAGTCGAGGTGACAAACCAGGGAAGCAGAGAGGAACTGCCCAGATGAAGGAAAGCCAGCCTAGAGGATGCCTTGATCATCCCTTGGCACTTTCAGCTGAGACTTCCACTACCATGCCAGAGTAATTAAGGCCATAGGGTAGGTAGGCCATGCCCTTAGCAGTCATCTCCTGATAATCTCACTTCCTAAGTATTTTCCAACTCTGCGTCCTCTCCATCAGCACTGTCCCTTTCCCCCTATACTCTAGTATGGGGGTTGGCAAACAGCAGCCCACTGGCCAGATCTGGCTTACCACCTGTTTTTATAAAGTCTTATTGGAGTACGGTCACGTGTGTGTGTGTGTGTGTGTGTGTGTGTGTGTGTGTGTGTGTGTGTGTGTACGTACATAGCCTATGGCTGCTTTGGTATGAAAAGAGCAGAGTCGAATATTTGCAACAGAGGGGATATAGCCCACAGAACCTAAACTATTTACTATCTGGCCCTTTAAAGGAAAGGTTTGCCGATCCCTGCTCTAGTAGATGGCTACACTAATGGTGGTTAAGCCAGAGACCAGTCATTTGTAGATTAGTGCCTCATTGGTCCAAAACAATAAAAATCCTTTGCAGTGTACCTAAGTCAGCCCTTACTGAGCTCTGCTGTGTGTCAGACTCTATGGTAAGAAGTAGGGCTACAACAATGGATAAGGGCTATATTACCCTTACACTCAAGCGAGAGGGGCCCCTACCATAGAGGGCTATGCATCTTGCAGACACAACCAAACAGGAAGGGTTATGTTCTGCTTCTGTCCCTTGGGCCCCAGTGCTCAGCATTGGCACAGCATGACCTATCACTCTGAGCAACTATTCTTGCAGCTCATGCCATTTGGCCCTCATGAAAACTATTTGCTGCATCCCTGGCAGTGTGTGTCCTTAAGACTAAAAAGACTAAAGACAATGGGTCAATGCCACAAAGATGTGGCTTGTGCCACTGCTAATGTCAGAGGAAGATACCTCTTCAGCCTGTTTGAGCAGTGGAAGGGCTTTGGTAAGAGAAAAAGCAAGTAAGTTGTCAAAACCTCCTTCAGGCATCAATGCAATAGATAGTTGTAGAAACGATTTCCCAGTGGGGCTGAAGGTCCACTTCCTTGCTTCCCTTCATATTCTTTTATTTATTTATTTTTAATATTTATTTTTGAGAGAGAGTGAGAGTGTGCAAGCAGGGGAGGGGCAGAGAGAGAGGGAATCACAGAATCCGAAGCAGGCTCCAGGCTCTGAGCTGTCAGCCCAGAGCCTGATGTGGGGCTCGAACTCACAGATGGCAAGATCGTGACTGAGCCGAAGTTGGATGCTTAACTGACTGAGCCACCCAAGCTCTCCACCCTTCATATTACTTTAAGTCCTAGTTCTGAGGGTACTTATGAAAGAGTGTTATATTAACTGTATTAAACCATTCCTATTTGTGCACGTGTAGGTCTAGCTACAGCATATGAAGACTGATACCATTTCTTAACTAGTAGACATTGCACACTAGCATTGGAATCCCTTTATTCCTATGTATTTAGTAAGATTTCATTTTTATGAAATTAAATTTAAAATGTAGCTTTGGGGGCACCTAGGTGGCTCAGTTAGTTAAGTGTCCCACTTCAGCTCAGGTCATGATCTTGTGGTTTGTGGGTTCGAGCCCCGTGTTGGGCTCTGTGCTGACAGCTCAGAGCCTAAGGCCTGCTTCAGATTCTGTGTGTCCCTCTGTCTCTGACCCTGTCTCACTCGCACACACTCTCTCTCTCTCAAAAAAAAAAAAAAATTAAAAAGTAGCTTTGAACAATTTTAATTCATTAATTGTATTGCCCCTTAAGATACAGTTTTTAGTAATTTAGAAGAATAGCACATACAATCATGTTTTGCTTACTTTTATTTCAATTTCAAAAAATTTCAACGTTTATTTCAATTTTATTTCAATTTGCTTTTATTTTCAATTTCAATTTTTTTAAATTAACCCAAATTTGTACTTTAAATACAATTTTTTAAATTTATTTTTATTTCTATTTATTTATTTTTTTGAGAGAGAGAGAGAGAAAGAACACAAGCATGCACAGGGGAGGGGGAGAGAAAGAGGGAGAGAAAGAATCTTAGGCGGCCTCCACACTCAGCACAGAGCCTAACACAGGGCTCAGTCCTGATCCCTTGACTGTGAGATTATGACCTGAGCTGAAATCAAGCGTCAGACACTTGGGGCACCCAGTGGCTCAGTCAATTGAATGTCTTTTAATTTCAACTCAGGTCATGATCCCAGGGTCATGGGATCGAGCCCCACGTCGCTTTCCGTGCTGAGCATGGAGCCTTCTTAATATTCTTTTGTCTCTCCCTCTCTTTCAGATAAATAGATTAATTAATTAATTTTAGAAAGAGTAGTTGCTTAACTGCCTGAGCCACCCACATAGGTGCCCCACAATTTTTATTTCTAATACTTTAGATTATGAGCAAATGAACATACATTATGTAAAAATCAGGTTATGGTAACAGTAGTTAAACTGAAACCAAGACGAAAAAAATAAACTTTATAAAATATACGCTAGTTCTGGGGCGGCTGGCTGTCTCGGTGGAGCATGCGACTCTTGATTTCGGGGTTGCAAGTTTGAGTCCCATGTTGGGTGTAGAGACTGCTTAAAAATAAAAAAAATCTTTAAAAATATATATGTATATATACGCTAGTTCTTGTGTGTCATTTTCATGGATCGGCTAAACAGCACTAGTCTATTAGGGGAACCCTCAGACACGATAATTGTCTCTAATACTTTGCCAATTTTTAATCCCCTCAGAATCCTAGCTTTACATGTATTTTTTCCTGCATATGAAGGACTACTTGTCAGAGTAAGATTATAAAGACCTATTCTTTAACTGTGTTAGCTTGTAGTTTATAATATAGTTTATAACGCTTAAATATTTAAACAAATGGAAACTGGGACTTTATTTATACTCTTGCCTCACAGCCCACAAACAGAGAAGCAGGCCTATAAGATAGACCCAGCCTCCAGCTCCTCAAGGCTTGTGGGAGAAACTGGTGCATGTATGTAGTTATTGTGATACAACACCAGAGTGCTAGAAAAACCTATAAATGAGATGGGGTGTGGTCAGGGAGGACTTTCTGGAGGAAATTATCACTAGGCTTACCGCTAAAGGATAAGTAGGTATTACCCAGGTGAAGGGAGGGAAGGTGTGGACGAGGCAAAAGGACATAAGGAGAGAAGAGTTCCAGGCAGAAGGAATGGTCTATAGCAAGAACAGCAAAGCTTTTCTATAGGGAGCCAGAGAGTAAATATTTGAGGCATTGCAGGCCATAGAGTCTCTGTTGCCACTACTCTGCTGCTGAGTATTGCATGTTGCATGTTGTATTGTAGACAACACATAAGTGAATGTGTATGGAGGTGTTCCAAAAGAACTTTAGTTACAAAACAGGCAGCAAACCCACAGATCCTAGCTTGCCGACTCCTTGGCATACAGGAAGGCCCAGTGTTGAGAGAAAGCAGAGTTGTGGGACTGTTGATGGGTATCGCTGCTGCATAAAGGAGGAGGTGGGAGCAGGGGGTGGAGTTAACAGGCCGCAGATTTTGGGTGGGAGGAGTCTGGATGCAGACACTGGAGATGTGGCGGAGGCGGCGGTGGCTGCTGCTGCTGTGGGCGTCCTGAACTCCCTGGGCAGAGGGAACAAAGTGAATGGTTTGGAAGGGTATTCTGTGAGTGTTGGGAGGAAGGGGGAAGGACAAGGTCAAGGCTGACTCCCAGACTTATGGCAGGCAGTGGGCAGATGGTGCTGGGGGAGGTGGGAGACTGGCGGGGGTGGGGGTGGGGTGCAAAGTCCAGGGGAGGGTTGGGGACAGGCAACAGGATCCGTTCCCCTGAAGGCTCAGTTCAGTGCCTGCCACACACACTTGGCTGTACGTGGGTGGGTGGGAGTGGGGTGTCAGAAATGTGTCTGGCAGTTTCTATGAAAGTACAATCTATAAATCCTGAGAAAGTCAGAGGGAA
The DNA here is from genome assembly GCF_018350215.1 of Panthera leo. Lineage (NCBI taxonomy): Eukaryota > Metazoa > Chordata > Mammalia > Carnivora > Felidae > Panthera > Panthera leo. The sequence goes on along the minus strand of NC_056692.1, from coordinate 45,486,132 downwards.
GCTGAACATGCTGAGCTAAATACCTTTGTAATGATGATCTTGGGGAATAATGACTATTGACAGGTTTTCTCTAGCCTATGGCTACTGTAGGCTTTAGTTACTCAGGTTTCCTTTTGTTCACAACTACTGTAACAACAACACATGGACTCAGTATCTGCTGGTTATAATAAGCAACTTGGTCAGGAAACACGGCCTCATCCAGGCAGTAAATCTGGTCAACCAAATGGATTGGCCCCACTGACCTCAAGAGTCCCAAGATACAGGATTTGCTATGGGGGATAGTGATGTTCCTACATCCTACAGCCCCACACCCACAGCCATCCCTGGGGTGGTGTCTTATGGAAAATGATGGTGTGCTAGAGAGAGGCGGGTGAGGAGGCCACTGGGGTGGGTTGGCTGTAAGCATGGTTCATCTCTATCAAGCTGAAACAAGGGTGGTGTTTGCACTGGCTGAAACAATTTAGATTCTCTGAATAAGAACTGGTGGTTCTGTGGCATTTGTCATCAATCAGACGTACACTCCATGGAGCAACTGCCTTAGAACAAATGTTGCTGGGGCCGTTTGAGGAGTAGAGGCCCCAGTGACAGGGCGGGAAGCAGGTGCCACGTGGTGCCTCTTAGGGCTGAGTGTCCCAGGCCCCTATCCTCTCACTCAGATGATGGCCTCCCTGATTCCCCTCTTGCCCCCTTCTAATCTGTTATCTACCAGGCTGCCTGTGTGACCTTTTTAAAATGTAAATTGGATCTTGTCACTCCTGTTTAAAAGCCTTTAAGGGTTTCCCATTGCATTTAGGAGATAATCCAAACTCCCACAAGCCTGCCTACTGTGACCCAGGTCTCCCTCTACTGCCTCTCTCCCCCTGAGAATTCCTCCAGCCCAACCATGCTGGCTTTCTCTCATTCCTCCCCATGCCCCAAGCTCCTTCCTACTTTAGGGCCCTCATCATTCCCTTATTCTAGAAAGCTCTTTGCAATACCAACCCCTAGCAGGGCTAGCTCCTTCTTATATGTCAGATATCCACGTCAAAATCATCACCTCATAGGGACCTTTCCTGATCACTCAGGCTAAGTTGGGTCTCCCTGTCTTGTTCTGGCATAGGACCAAGGTCTTTTTTTATCATAAAACTTGATGTAACTTATAATCTTACAAGTATGTGTGTGCTTGTTTATTGTCTAGCCCTCATCCCCACTATAGGCTCTTTGGAGACAGAGACGTAATTAATTTTTTTACCACTGTGTTCCCAGAGACTAGCACAGTGCCTGGCACATGTAGGCTCAATAGATATTTTTTGAGTAAATGAATAAATAAAAAGCCATTCAGCTAATCCATCAATTGATACTTCCTTCCATAAATGTATACGGCCATGTGTGTAAATGTATAACTTCTGTTCAGTTACCTATTGCTGGATTACAAACCAACAATAGGCTTAAAACAACAACATCATTATCTCCTGTTCAGTGTGTTCAGTGGTCTCAGTTGAGCAGTTTTTCTTGGGATGTTTCATGTGGTTGCGGTCAAGTGGCAGCTGGAGTCCTCTGAAATGACTGGCTTCAGAGTCCTCTGATGCTGGGGGCGGAGTAGAGCTGGGCCGCCCACTAGAGTATCTACCTTTGGGTCTTCACAGCTTGGTGGCTGGGTTTGAGAGGGAGTGTCCCAGAGGAATCTCCTTTTGCCTAAGAAATCCAGGCAGCAGCTGCAAGGCTGCTTATGACGTAGACTTAGAAGCCCCACAGTGTCATTTAAGCCATATTCTAATAGTCCCAGGTCACAAGGCAGCTCAGATTCAAGGGAGGAAATTTACAAGGACACTAATACAGTACCGAGATGCATGGTTCACTGGAGGCCATCTTTGCAAACTGGCTGCCACGGTCTCTTTTATCATGATTATGTAGATGTTCCTATTCCTCCTTTACATTCCTTTGTTTATTTCTCCTGGGCTCTTGTGCAACCCTTCTATAATCTGTGTCCTTTATTGCAGTGACGCTTATTGGTAAAGTTGGAGCATTTCTTCCCCAAAGTTTTCAGAGGGCTGAAATTAGTCATTCAATTTCTAGTTACTCCAGGAAACTGGTCTACATTTTGGATGCTAACTTGCTGTGGGAGGAGCAGCAGTCTCTCTGTGCTTCTTGGTGTGGTAGAAGAGAAGCCAGTGCTGCTGGTCAACATCCAGGAATCTTGGTGCCCACTGTCTATTGCCAAGCGCAGTGCACTGACCCCGGTCAGCCCTCTCGGCACTGAAATCACTGGCTTGGAGAGCCAAGCCCGAGGAGATGGGATGGTTTCAAGGGTAAAAGATGCCAGCCCTGTCTCAGTTTTGCCTAGTGTTTTTGCTAATGTTTTTATCCAAATGTGAAAAGCTCTCCCTCTCCACCTCTCTTGCACTCCCACACCGCGCCCCCCTTTCCAAATGTCCTTCCAGCTGCTATTTTTGATTCTGGCCTGGAGGCAAATGTTTCACTGTAGCAGAATTACTGTAAAATTCCTTCCTGGGCTCCCACATATTATGGGACAATTCCCCAGAGAATCTCAGAAACTTACCACTTCAGAAATGGCCAAAGGCCATCCCAAAAGGCGGATCTAAGGAAACAGAACTATCATAAAAGGTTATCATCAGAGGAATGGGTCAAACAATAGGATTGTTTTTAATGGCACTGGCTAAATCTAGCCACCTTTCTTTCTCTTTGGTCTATCAAGTCAGTTTCAAAGCACCAGACTATTGAGAGGCAGAAAATAGTATTATGAAGTTTGCTAATGGGCCCTTAAACGTACAAACCTGGGATATAAAAAGAACTTCAGTGGGCAGTATATAAACAAGGTGAAAATCTTATCCAAAAACAACTTTAAAAACTGCAGAGGAAGCAGCATCCTTGAAAAACAATGAGTCATAAAACTTTTTTTTTTCATTCCTCTGATGGACAGAGAATACAAAAAAAGACTAACATGAATACTGATGATAGGTGTTTCCATACCACTGCCATTTCAGCGTGTCTGGGGAAGGCCTGAGGATGGTCTGTGTCAAGTTTAAGAAGTAAGGCTGTCTGAATCCTCATGAAAAGGAATCTTCCAATTAAACACCTCTGGAAATTTGTGTGTTGTCTTAAAGCTGTGCTCCTGGTTGCTAATTGGTTGTTCCTTTCATGCTTCAGCTATTGAAATGCACACTTCACTTCAAATTCATTAGTTCAGTACTAAGGCAAGCTCAGATGAGCACCTTTATTGGATTCTTTTTAAATTATAAAAACAGGTTTATTGCATAAGAGAAAAATACATATAAAATTCTTTAAGAAAAAGAGGCAAGTCAGAACATAATTTACATGTTACTAAAGTTGATGACAGCCAAGTATTTCCTGCACAACTTTCCCAGGGACAGACAAGTAGAAAAGTGGACTTGGGACAAATGCTTAGGTGCTGAGTAGATTTGGTCTCAATTCCTCATTCTTCCCTCTCTCATACCCTTTGCCCTGTGACTTTGCAGATTTCCCCCAAAAGGGGAAGAATAGATTTTCCTGCCCTTTGACTCTGGGTTTGGCCATTTGATTTACATTTGTCAAAGAAACACTCGTATACACAATGCAAATAGAGGCTTAGAAAAGCACTCAGTTGGGCACGTTACTCTTCTACTCTGCCACTGCCAAGAAAACAATGTGCCCAAGCTGGCTGCCTGGTCCCAGGATGCAAGGAAACACATGGAGCAGAGTTGCCCTGCTAAGCTCAGCCTACCAGAGCACCCCAACTGACTGTGCCTGCATGAGCAAGCCCAGTCTAGATCAGCCAACCCAAACTCCTAGGTGCATGAACTGTAATAACAAGGGATTATTATTATTATGGTGGATTACTATTGTGCAATAATAATTAACCAACAGAGGTGTTATGGGGTCATATTGGCTCTCCAGTGGTTCCGTAACCTCAGAATCAGCCTAATATCTTGAGGGTTAATAACCAAATGAATCTACAGAGACATTAGTGGATAGTGGCATAATGGGCCCACTCTTCCAATCCAAAATGACGGAAAGTCTTCCCCTGGTCTAAGGAAAGATCCCAAGACTTTACCAGGAAGCTCCATCTTGGTTTGTGTTCCTCCACAAGTTGACACTGAGATAAAGGTGCAAGTGCCAGTAGTTTATTTAAGTGATAGAAGTGTGGGAGGGAGTGATGCAAGGAAGGAAGAGCAGACAATAAAAGATGTGTTACCAAGCCAGCTACTACTGTGAACAACAACTGGAACTTAATCCCACTGGGCAAGTCTGAGAGCCAGTGTAGAATGCACCTCCGAGGAATCCCATCCAAGAGATGAGGAGCCGGCGTATTTCTTCAGCTCTTGCCGGTCAGTCACTGGCTAAGGGCCGCCACGGGAGAAATGACACCCAGGCATTACTAGCCAGACACACTAGCAGTAGCCAGGGAGTACCATTAAGGCAAGGAAATGTCGGTGCTGGAGATTAGAAGTCTGGTAGTCCTGGATTAGAAGCGGTAAGGCAAAGGGATAAAGGTGGGGCACTGAGAGCATTTGCTACTCCTTCATTCTGGTTTTACCTTTATGTGGAGAGCATGAAACCGTGGCGGGTCTGGTGCTATGCATGTCAAGCGTGGGCAGGTCGGCAGTGGGATACCTTGTGTGCTGACTAGAGCAATGTGTTCCTCCATGCCAGATCTCTTTCATACTTCTGCATATTTTCCTGTTATTTCTCCAGTCCTATCTCCTACCCTCCTATCACTTTCTAGGGTGTCCATTCCACTGGGGTGAAGATGGGTGGCAGCACCCATGAATGGCTCTTATTACACGAGTCAACAATTCAGGTCTGTGTGATCCATGGAGCAAGGAGATTGATGCTGTCCAGGAAATTGGAAACACACCCTTTAATTTTACAACATCCACAGTGCCAGCCTTCCCTCTGGAAGGCACAGCCCTCCAGCGTGATAAATACAGTCACACCTACTTCCACACAGTAGCTGTGGGTTTCAAAAAGCTTGTATATTGATCAGTGTTCCTCAAACTTTTCATCAAAGTTCTATCATCAGAAAAAAGTAAACCATGTACCCCACCCCACGGTGGGTTTATTTGAATATAAAAATGTTTTAGATTACAGAACATCGAGTGTTCTGGACATGATGTTTTTGTCTGCTAGCATCCTTTCCTTGGAGGAAATCCTAGTCCCCTGCTGCATCATTGCTATTGAGCTATCATTCATGATGGCACTGATCCCTGGTCACAGGGCTGGGCTGCTGACATGGGCAAGACTGACCACAGTACCCTACTGGCACATATCTCAAGCAAGGCCCAACAGCCTCTTTTTTAAATAGGTGTATGGATATGGGGAGAAGTTCTTTTTTTTTTTTTTTTTTTTTAAAGCTTTTATTTTTAAGTAATCTCTGTACCTAGTGTGGGGCTCAAACTCACAACCTTGAAACCAAGAGTTGTATGCTCTACCAACTGAGCCAGCCAGGCACCCCCAAGAGAAGTCCTTTTTCTTCTTGTGGGTGGCTAAGCAAGGGTGAAGATCTGGAGTTGCCAGCAATCAAATGTAACTTGAAAAAGCCTGCACACAAAATAAAGCCAAGCAAAGCAGAAAGATAGAGAGCTGGAGCTCTGGGAATGTAATTGCAGCACTGTATCCAACCATACCTGAAGCTTCATAAGTTTTCCAGTCGAGTGAACCCCCTCCATAAAAGGGTGGGGTGAGTTTGCTTGGGCTAGACCATTTGCAACTGAAAGATTCCTAAATTGTTGAGTAAAATAGACATTCCAGAAAAAGTGCCTTGTTTATCCTGCGGCTTCATATTTCCCCTAGCACACTGCTGTGTTTCCCCCTAGAGATGTAGGAGACTGTCTTTTTCAGAGATACCAAAATGTACCTGGGCCTCTTCTTCAAATGGGCATTGATTCTGAACACTTTTGCTCTAAATTTCCCCAGCCCCTCCCCAATCTGAGCCTCTTGCTAAGAGCTCAAGCTTTTTGCTGTGCCCTATCCCAACTACCTATGCCCCACACTGTTCCGTCTACCACATAGAGGTTTATTGCCATCCCTTCTTGGATCCTGTCCTATTCACTTAATATCACTCTGCACAGACATGGTTTTTCCCTGCCTCCTCATCCCTACCTTCCTGATTGTGGAAAGTCTGACCCTGAAAGATCAAATCCGTGAGATGTTAGGAGAGAAATTTCTGGGGCCAGAGCAGAGAAGAATATGCCAGGGTGAGACCATCACTAGAGCAGACTGGGAAAACCCATGATGTTGAAGCAGTGAATTTGGTTTTCAGGAACAAGACAAAGGCAGGATCCCAACCCAACAACCACAAAACATTCCTCTTTTATTAAGAAACGATTATACGTGTAGCACTATACTTCAGTGCTACAGGAGTACACAAAAGAAGGAGCAGACAGGCCCTACTTTCAAGGCAATTTTAATTTAGCTGAAGGATAAAGTAAAAATTTAGAGAATGATCACGAGGTAAAACATAACAGCGCATGGCAGAGCAGAACAAAGAGTATTAGATGAGTAATAAGCAGATGTGGTAGAAGGGAACGGCTGAGTGAAGTGAGTTCGTAAAAGAGGGAGTCTTGGAGGAAATGAATCTTGAGCCAGGCCCTGAAGGAAGTAATTGACAAACGTAAACTCTCCAGCTGGCCATGGGGGAAGAGGCTCTGTCCGCAGAAGTTGCGTAACTCAAATCTGCTCTGACCTGTTTGTGAAGATGCAGGCCAACTCTGAAGCTACTTAGGCTGTATCTGTAAGGCTACACAAAACCACTGTTTTGGCCAAAAGAAGGCAGTCATGTGGCACTGGGCGTACCCTGTAGATGATATCATGTCTGTAGATCAAAGTTGGGCTAATGTCACCTGCAAGGGAAGAAGACTTAACAAAATCGTTTATGTTATGCTTTTATTTAGCCTTCTGTTTCCAAGTTTAATTTTAAAGATTTTTATCTTGATTCCAGCTCTTGGTAAATGAATGTCACTTAAAAAAATTTTTTTTAATGTTTATTTTTGAGAGAGAGAGAGGGAGAGACAGAGTGTGAGTGGGAGAAGGGCAGAGAGAGAGAGAGAGAGAGAGAGAGAGAGACTGAGATCTAGAATCTGAAGCAGGGTCCAGGCTCTGAGCTGTCAGCACAGAGCCCGAGGGGGATGCTTAACCGACTGAGCCACTAAAAAAAAAAAAAAAAAAAAATTTTAATGTCACTTTAAAAGTTTGATTCTTGACAGTGAAATGTAGAACTTAGGCGACACAAATTTTTGTTGCTATGTTAATTGTGCTAAGTGAAGGCCAGTCCTCAATACAACACAAACAAAACCCGCCTACTTTTTGCTTTAGGAGCAGAAAGCTAAAGAGAGATGTAAGAAACACATTTGCAGATTGGTTCTCTCCTTGCAGATCTCAGCTAAAACAAGGTCTTTCGCCTTAATGAAAATACATTTTAAAGTACTGTATTTTGCTTATTCTGGCAAGATAAAAACAAGTTGTAAAGGAACCACTTATGTCAAGATGAGAAGCTTTGGCCTTACTGCCATTGTTAAAAACCATCCAAGAAATACTATTTAAGGCTAATTTTGCTGCCCTTTAAGAAACTTTTGAAATCCTACAGAGCCCGTAAGAAAAAGAAGAAAAAAAAACAAAAACCAATAAGCTGAATTGGAAGGACAGGTTCCTCCTTGGCAGTAAGTGTCAAATTACATTGTCTCCTGTCTGTGGATAAAACAGAGAACTGCACTCTTCAGGGCTGCCAGCCCCTTACTTGACAACCACTACAAAAAATCTAACAATAAATGAAACTGCCAGCCTACTTCACCAGGTTGGGGACACATCGAACTTCTACAGAAAGGGCCCGACTAGAGTTCATTCTCCTGGAGGCTGGTCTACTGCAACACCTAATGAAAACAACGATGGGCACATATTTATTTCCAAGGCATCTGTAGCCTGCGCTCTGGTTCCAATCTTACCGCAGAACCGAGATCAATTTTCACAGCTTTTCACTAAATGGATAGGATGTGAAATTACTCCCATTGACGATAAGCATTCTCAAGGGCTCCGGTAATTGCGTAGACCAACCCCACAGAAAAGAGACACTAACAAAAGCACACAGACGATTGGTTACCATCCATTTCCCCTGGTGCTGGCATGTATAACTGCAGTAAAAATTGAGTGCTTGGGTAAACCTATTCCTTCCCAACCCAACCAGCAGAACACAGCCAGCAGGTGATTTCTTCTCCAGCAATCTCTGGAAAGTTTGTGTACCCAAATCTGATCATAGCCAGGATGTGCAGGCTGAGAGGCCAAGGGCCTAAACTCTGGTAATTTCTACATATGAACGCCCCCCTCTCCCACCTCCACTCCCATTTTTTTGTTCTCCATTTGTGAGATGTGTGCCAAATGATCTCTTTCACAATGGACCATAGTAAACAACTTCTTTATCATTTCTACCTTTAAAGGCTTGACTTTACTTGGGATGCTTAAAGATGGCTCCTGCTTCTTGCTTTCTTACTGGTTTTGTCTCAAATGCATCAGTCTGTGTCACAGGGAAAGAGAATAAAAACAAAGTAAGCCACCATCAAGGTGGGTTAGGCAGAAAGCTTGATAAAGTATGGATGTGAGAGGTATGGCTCCAAGTCCCCAGACCTCAGACTGTCTTGCAGCTACTAAAAGCTGATCCAGCACTAATGAAACATCATTCTCAGGAAGGTGCCGTAAGGTCAACTTCTTACTGCTATTAGAATGATTTATTTCCTCTAAAAGATTCCATCTAATTCAACCAAGATTAAATTTAATAGAAAGCACTTTATATGCTTGTGTAAATATAACTTAAGTAGGAAGTGGCTATTTTGACAGTTTGACAATAAAGGTATAGGCAACGAGAAAACAATTCTCATGAAGTACATAGAAAATTGGATTAAAAATGTTCCAAAATCAGGTTTACCTTTTGGAAATTCCAGTTCATTTGGGATATGGGCAATCAGTCTATCAACAGAAAGGCACATTTTTTTCATTCCTTTGCCTTTCTGAAGTTAAAAAATAAAAAAATTTAAAAAAACGTTCCTATCCGTGCTTGTTATCAAAGAATTTCCTTTTTGCAGTCCCAGAAAACCAGATAGGAGAAGAAAACCAACATTTTCTGAGTGTCAGACATTATTTTAGGTACTTTGTATGCAGTATATATTTCATAAATGTTATCGAGTTTAATTTCACAACACTGAGGAATTATTAAACCCCAGGGTTTCTGCCTCCTAAGCTTGAGCTCCTCCCTCTGTATTCCTTTATAGCCCACAGAGTCTAGTTCATATCTGCCACCATACGTAGTTACTAGAATTTTTTTCTTGTGATAACTTTTTTTTTTTAATTTTATTTTTGACAGAGAGACAGAGCATGAGTGGGGGAGGGGCAGAGAGAGAGGGAGACACAGAATCCAAAGCAGGCTCCAGGCTCTGAGCTGTCAGCACAGAGCCTGATGCGGGGCTCGAACTCGCAGACCGCGAGATCATGACTTGAGCCGAAGTCGGACGCTCAACCGACTGAGCCACCCAGGTGCCCCATCTTGTGATAACTTTTTTTAAGATCTGTTCTCTTAGCAGCTTTCAAATGCGAAATACGATAATAACTACAGTCACCATGCTATACATTATATTCCCATGACTTAATTTTATAGCAGCTGGAGATAGCGCCTGGGTTGCCCAGGCTCTTGATCTCGGCTCAAGTCATGATCCCAGGGTTGAGGGATCTAGCCCTGTGTCGGGCTCCATACTGAGCATGGAGCCTGCTTAAGATCTCTCTCTCTCTCTCTCTCTCTCTCTCTCTCTCTCTCTCTTTTTTCCCCTCCCCCTCCCCCCACTCCTGCCTCTTTCTCTAAAAAATAAAATATATTTTATAACTGGACGTTTGTACCTTTTGACCCCCTTCACTTCACTGTTTCATTCACTTCCCACCCCTGACCTCTGATAGCCACCAATTTGTTCTCTGTATCTATGGGTTTGGGTTTTGTTTCTTTTGTTTTGTTTTGTTTTGTTTTTTGATTGTTTTTTTAGATTCCATATATCATTAAGATCATGTAGTATTTTTCTTTATCTGACTTATTTCACTTAGCATGATGCCCTCAAGATCCATCCAGGTTGTCACAAATGGCAAGATTTCCCTTTTTATAGCTGAATAATATGCCATTGTGTGTATAGACACCACATTTTCTTTATTCATCCATCAATGGACACTTAAGTTGCTTCTATGTTTTAGATATTGTAAATAGTGCTATTATGAACATATACCTTCTTAGAGTTTTCTATCCTGTACAGTTTTCTATACCCTTAGAGTTTTGACTTTCTTTGGATAAATACCTGGAAGTAGAATTGCTGGTTCATATGGTAATTCTATTTTTAATCTTTTTGAGGAAGCTCCATACTGTTTTCCTTAGGGGCTGTCCCAATTACATTCCCACCAATGGTGCAAAGGGCTCCCTTTATCCACATTCTCCTCATACTTATTTCTTATCTTTTTGATAAAAGCCATCCTCACAAGTGAGGTGATACCTCATTGGAGTTTTGATTTGCATTTCCCTGGTGGTGAGTGATGTTGAGCATATTTTCATGTGTCTGTTGGCCATCTGAATGTCTTCTTTGGAAAAATGTCTATGAGATCTCCTCCCCATTTTTAAAATGATATTGTGTTTTTGCTATTGAGCTGTATGAGTTCTTTATATATTTTGAATATATTCACCCCTTGACAGATATGATTTGCAAAAATTTTCTCCCTTTCAAGTTTTAAGATTTCATGTTTTCTTCTATGTTTTCTTCTAGGAGTTTTATGGTTTTCAGGTGTTGCATTCAAGTCTTTAATCCATTTTGAGTTAATTTGTGGTGTAAGACTGTGGTCCAGTTCCATTCTTTCACATGTGGCTGTCCAGTTTTCCCTGTACTATTTGTTGAAGAGACCCTTTCCCTTTCCCCACCATATGTTCTTGGCTCCTTTGTCATAAATTAATTAACCATATATGCATGGGTTTATTCCTGGACTCTCTATTGTGTTCCACTGATCTATGTGTCTGTTTTTAAGCCAATACCATAGTGTTTTATTAATAATTTTAAAGTATAAACCTCATTGATAATTAATCACAAGGAGGGGTACCTGGGTGGCTCATTCACTTAAGTGTCTGACTTCGGCTCAGATCATGATCTCATGGTTTGTGAGTTTGAGCCCCGTGTTGGGCTCTGTGGTGACAGCTCAGAGCCTGGAGCCTGCTTTAGATTCTGTGTCTTCCTCTTTCTCTGACACTTCCCCTGCTTGCACTCGGTCTGTCTCTCTCAAAAATAAACAGACATTTAAAAAAAATCTTTTTAAATAATCAGAAAATAAAACAAATATTTTAACTTAAATTTGGTTATTACATTTTATTAAGGTTTTCCCAGGCAATACATGCATCCCAGTGTGTTTCTATATGGAATGGCAAAGTTGTAGAACTTTTCTAGGAAGCTACTTGACAATGACTTCAGCCAGGAGTCCTACCCATGGAAGTAAATCCTAAACAAATAATCAGTTTATCATGCAAAAGGAAAAAATTGGAAACAATATAAAAATGACCCAGACCAGAAAAATAATTAAATGTATCATGGTAGATTCATTAGGTATAATATTATGTAGCTATTAAAGTCATGCTTTCAAAAAAATTTTCATGATGTAAACATTATTTTAGTATAACATTAGGTTAAAAAGCAAGATACAAAATTATACAATAGAATTTTAATTTTGTACAAAATGAAAAGAAGTTAAATATTAATGATTTTTTTCTAAATAGTGGAATGAGGGAGATCTAATTGTTTTTCTTTTAATTTTCTATGTTTATTATAATAAACATTTATTGCTTCCATAAGGAGGATTTAAAACGCATTTTTTAAGTGAAATAGTATGAGGGGAATTCATGAAAATTTGTTTCTTTACCAGCACAAAAATGGGCTATTTCTTATAGAATTGATCAATTAAAAGTCATTTATTATCAATAATAGCCAAATTGTGGAAAGAGCCCAAATGTCCATCGACTGATGAATGGATAAAGATGTCACACACACACTCACACACACTCACACACACACACACACACACACACACACACACACACACACACACACAGACAGTATCACTCAGCCATAAAAAAGAATGAAATCTTGCCATTTGCAACAATGTGGGTGGAGCTAGAGGGTATTAGGCTATGCAAAATAAGTCAATCAGAGAAAGACAAGTGCCATATGATTTAATTTACGTGTGGAATTTAAGAACCAAAGCAAAAAATCATAGGGAGAAAAAGCGGCAAACCAAGAAACAGATTCAACTATAGAGAACAAATTGATGGTTACCAGAGGGGGAAGGTGTGGCAATAGGTGACATAGGTGATGGGGATTAAGCAGTGCACTTGTGATGAGCACCGGATGATGTATGTAAGTGGTGAATCACTATATTTTATACCTGAAATTAATATTATACTCTATGCTAACTGGAACGTAAATAAAAACTTGTAAAAAAAAAAAAAAGTCATTTATTGGGCTAACCACTGAGTTACACGCTAGTAGGGGCAAAATAAAGGAACATAGGTCACTTTCTGTGGCCTCAATTAGCTTAAAAACCCAAATGAAGAATTTCTCCGGAGTCTCTACTTTGTGTGTACATGAGAGATGGGAACTAAATAATCCCCCAGAATCCCCCCCAAATCAATTTTTCACTGCTGTTACTGCTGCGGGACATTTGCTTCTGTATTGTATACCTTGGAATTCTGATCTTAATCACTGCTCCCCCACCACTGTTCTGCTGTCTTTGTTCCCTCCTCCTTTCCCTGTTGTTTGACATCCATTCTCTCCAGACTCCTCTCAAGCCACACTTTTCCCAAACACATATATAGCTCCCCATGACTTCCACTGTGTGCCTGTGAATGTAAAACAACACATATCCACATTTATCAAATTGGTTGACAGTGCTTGTTTTTACATTTCCTTTTGCCAAGAATGGTGAAGGGTCTGAGATTTTCCTGTACTTGCAAATTAAGAGGTTAACCTATCACTGTTTCATAAATGCTGACAGAAGGCATAAGACTACTGGGTCAGAGACCAAAAAAACTGTATTACTCATGGCATATCAAGCAGTATTAGTTTCACAATTCCACCTGTTCCTCTTGTCCCCCAAATCATAAAGGGTAACACACAGGGGCGCAGGTAGATGCTGTGCACACAGATTTGCTTCAAAGCTGAGGACCCTGAGTTTAGGGAATCTGAATCTTTTATAATGGACTACAAGAGAAACTGCCCAAACTTTGCCCTGGTGGGAGACATTATATTTGACAGTAAACAAACCTGCTCTTCGCTCTACAAGAGGGATACAATCTTTATCTTCTAAGGCTCTTTCACTAAATAAATATCCTCATAAAATTAGCCTGGGACAAAAGCTATCAGTGCACCTGCCACAAGACCAGGAGAAACGTGGGAGATTATGGAGAATTGTCTCCAACATCTTTTCCAACATTTTGGGTGACACAGAGAAGTTGCAATAGTGCAAGGAACTCTCTTATACCCCTGTGGTTGCTGATTACATTTTGCCTCTCTTTCCCACCCCCCCTTCCTTTCTTTCCTGTGTGTATCTAATTTTCAGAGCAACTTGAGAATAAGTTGGAAACATGTCACATGATAGATGTGTGTCCCAATGTTGATGATATCAAATATGATCACTTGATTAGATGGTGTCTGCTCAGTTTCTCCACTGTAAAGTTACTACCTTTCCATTTATGATTAGTAATTTTGGGGAGAAATACTTTGAGATTATGTAAATATGCTGTTTCCCATAAAAAAATTGCCTACTGGTTTTAGCATCCACAGATTACCTAACACCATCATATCTTCTATGTACATCAGTTGCCTTGCTACTATAAGGAGCTTTCTGTTCTGCATTTTTTTCATTTATTTACATCAACTATGGACTCAGAATTCTATTTTATTGAAAAGTTATAACCTATCACTATCATTATTTACTATGATGCTCCAATTGTCTGAGATTTGGACACTAGGAGCTCCTTCAGACACTCTCTGGTGCAACAAGATCTAGGCTCATCTTGTGCTTTCCCTATTTCAACCCTGGAATTAATCTTTTCCCCAGTGGTTCCTTTCAGTGGGAAATACTTTGAAACTAAGATCTTCACTCTTGATGTGTTCATTTCTACCGGTGTGATATTATTTCTAGGCTCTGACAGGAAGCAGACACACGCGCACACACACAATCATGAGTTCATATTGATATCCAATTCCAAATTCCAAACCAACACTGCAGGATACATCCTTTGTTTTCCTTTGAGACATAATTGACATATAACATGGTATTCGTTTTATGTACAATATAATGATTTGATTATATTTCGGGAAATTATTACCAAAATTAGCATTGTTAACATCCGTCACCACATAGCTACAAGGTTTTTTTTTTCTTAAGATAACTTTTAAAATCTACTCTTAGCAACTTTCAAATATAGAATATAGTTTTAACGATAGTCACCATGCCGTACATTACATCCACAGGACTTAGTTATAACTGGAATAAATCAAAACTTCCAACCTTTTGACCTCTCTTTTACCCCTCACCCTCTGCTGCCTCTGTAACCACCAATCTGTTCTCTGTATTTAAGAGGTTTTTTTTTTTTTCTTTTTAACATCTTTTCCATACTAACTCTATTCTCTATAGTGAGAAGGCTGGATCTCATTATCCTGAATATTTTTACTTATTTGCCATAAGCAGAATAAAGCTTCAGAATTGCTAACTGGTACCACTGTGAAAAGCAAACCTACTAGAGTTCAAGATTGTTTCTCCTGTAAGGTCAAATTTACAAGTAAAGTGAAATGCACAGATCTTAAGTATACAAGTATACAAATTTGTGAATTTGACAAATACATACATCAATAAGATCTAGATTATTTCCATCACCTTGGAAGTTCTGTTGTGTTTCTTCTCAATCCATCCTACACTCTTTCAGGCTACTACTTTCTGATTTTTTCACCATTGATTACTTGTGCCTGCTCTAGAGTTTCATATAAGTAGAAACATACAGTATGTACTCTTTTGTGTCAGGATTATTATACCCAGCATAATGCCTAAAAGATTCCTCCATGTTTTTGTATATTATCAGTAGTTCCATCTTATTGCTGAGTATTCTTCTATTGCATGAATATACCAAAGTTCTAAAAATCCATTCTCCAATTGATGGATACTTGGACTGGTTACAGTTTTCTATTATGAATAAAACTGCTTTTTATGGACCTACAGTTTCATTTCTCTTGGGTAAATACCTAGATGTGGAATGCTCAAAATCATAGGATATATATAACTTCAAATTTGTAAGAAACTACAAACTGTTTTCCAGGATGGTTTTACAATTTTATGCTTCTATCAACAATGTATGAGCATTCCATTTGCTCGAAATCCTTGCCAAAGTTTTGTGTCATCAGTGTTCATAATTTTAGCCATCCTAGTAGGCATGTAGAGACAGCTATCTCCCTGTGACTTTTATTTGTGTTTCCCTGATAAATATTATGTTGAACATTTTATATGTTTAGCCATCTGGGTATCTTCCATTGGAAAGTGTCCATTCAAACCTTTTATCAATGACTTTGTAAAATTGAAGTATAGCAG
Source organism: Panthera leo (assembly GCF_018350215.1). Classification (NCBI taxonomy): domain Eukaryota; kingdom Metazoa; phylum Chordata; class Mammalia; order Carnivora; family Felidae; genus Panthera; species Panthera leo. The sequence continues at coordinate 45,470,499 of NC_056692.1, read as the reverse complement.
TGTTAAGATACAGTGTTAAAAGGTTTCAGGTGTACAACATAATGACGACAATTCTATACATTATGCTATGCTCACCACAAGTATAGCTACCATCCGTCACCATACAGGGCTGTTACAATACCTTTGACTATATTTCCTATGCTACCTTTCATCCTGGCGATGTATTCATTCCATAACTGGAAGCCTATATCTCCCATTCCTCTTCACCCATTTTGCCCATGCCCCCATCCCTTCCCTTCTGGCAACCACCAGTTTATTCTATGTATTTATGGGTCTGTTTCTGTTTTTGTTTGGTCTTTTTTTTTTCCATTTTCCGTATATAAGCACAATGGCACTTGACTTTCTCTTATTTCACTTACCATAATACCCTCCAGCTCCATCCATGTTGTTGGCAAATGGCAAGATCTCATTCTTTTTTATGTCTGAGTAATATTCCACTCACCTATTGATGGACACTTGGATTGCCTCCATTTCATGGCTATTGTAAATAATGCCGCAAATGAACATAGGGTGCATGTATCTTTTCAGATTACTGTTTTTGTTTTGGGAGATACATAGTAGAGGAATTACTGGATCATATATTTCTACTTTTAATTTTTTGAGAAACATCTGTATGGTTTTCCACAGTGGCTGTACCAAATTACATTCCCACTAACAGTGCACAAGTGTCCTCCCCAACACTTGTTATTTCTTGTCTTTGATACTAGCCATTTTGACAGGTGTAAGGAGATATCTCCTTGTGATTTTGATTTGCATTTCCCAGATAATTAGTGATGTTGAGCATCTTTTCATGTGTCTGGCCCTCTGCATGTGGTCTTTAGAAAAATGTCTATTCTGGTCCTCTGCCCGTTTTTAATTGGATTATTTGGGTTTTCTTGGTGTTGTAGGAGTTAAGTATCAGATACATTATTTGCAAATATCTTCTACCATTCAGTAGGTTGCCTTTTTGTTTTGTTGATGGTATCCTTCACTGTACAAAAGGTTTTTATTTTGATACAGTCCTAATAGTTTATTTTTACTTGAAGAGATATATCTACAAAAATGTTGCTAAAACTGATGTCAAAGAAATTACTGCCTATGTTTTCTTCTAGGAGTTTTATGGTTTCAGGTCTCAGGTCTCTTTAATCCATTTGAGTTCATTTTTGTGTGTGGTATAACAAAGTTTTCAGTTTCTTATGCAGGTAGCTGTACAGTTTTTCTAGCACCATTTATTGAAAAGACTGTCTTTCCCCCATTATATATTCTTGCCTCTTTTGTCATAGATTGACCATAAAGCATGGGTTTGTTCCTGGGCTGTCTATTCTGTTCCTTTGACCTATGTTTCTGTTTTTGTACCAGTACTGTACTTACTATAACTGTGTAGTATCTCTTGAAATCTGGGTTTATGATACGTCCAGCTTTGTTCTTCCTCAATGTTGTTTTGACTATTACAGGGTTTTCTGTGGTTCCATGAAAGTTTTAGGATTATTTGTTCTAGTTCTGTGAAAAATACTATTGGTGTTTTGATAGGGATTTGCACTTAATCTGTAGATTACTTTGGGTAGTGTGGACATTTTAATAATATTTTTTCCAGTCTATGAGCATGGTATGTCTCTCCATTTGCGTGGTCTTCAATTTTTTTCTTCAGTGTTTTATAGTTTTCTGAATACAGGTCTTTCACCTTGGTTAAGTTTATTCCTAGATATTTTATTCTTTTTCATGTAGTAAATGGGATATTTTATTTCTCTTTCTGCTACTTCATTATTAGTGTATAGAAATGCAACAGATTTCTGTATATTAATTTTGTATCCTGGGGCACCTGGGTGGCTCAGTCGGTTGTGTTGGACTCTTGATTTCGGCTTAGGTCATGATCTCATGGTTTGTGAGTTCGAGCCCCTCATCAGGCTCTGCACTATTAGTGCACATTTGGGATTCTCTGTCTCCCTCTCTCTCTGTCCCTCCCCTGCTCACTCACTCATTCTCTCTCAAAATATAAATTAAATAAACATTTAAAAAATTGTGTATGCTGCAACTTCACTGAATCATTTATTCTCAGTTTTTTTGTGAGGTCTTTAGGGTCATTCAGATCTTTTTAAAAAATGGCTTTATTGAAATACAATTCACATACCATACAATGCATCTACTTAAAGTTTATAATTCAGTGGCTTTTAGGATATTCAGAGTTGTGCATTCAGCACAATTTTAGAACATTTTCTTCACTCCAAAACCCAAAAAACAAAAAACCTTACACCCTAACCATGTACTCCCCACAATCCCTCTATCCCCCCCCAGCCCTAGGCAGCCACTAATCTATTTTCTGGCTCTAGTTTCACTCTTTTACATGTGAATATCCAATTTTCTTCCCTTTATTGAAGAGACTATCTTTTCTCTATTGAGTATTCTAGTCTCCCTTGTCAATATTGACCACACACACACACACACACACACACACACACACACACATATGGGTTTATTTCTGGACTCTTGATTCTGTTTCATTGGTCTATGTGTTTTTATGCCAATACCATACTTTTTATTGCTATAACTTTATAATATAGGTTAAATCAGGAAAGGTGATACCTCTCACTTGGGTCTTCTTTCTCATGATTGCTTTGGCTATCAGGGTCTTTTGTGGTTCCATGTAAACTTGAGGATTGCTTTTTATGTACTTCTGTAAAAAATGCCCTTGGGATGTTGATAGGAATTGCATTGTGCCTATAAATGACTTTGGGTAGGATGGATATTTTAACAATATTAAGTCTTCCAACCTATGGACATGGAATACCTTTCCATTTCTGTCATCTTTGATTTCTTTCACCAGTGTTTTATAGACATCTTCAATGTAGACTTCTTTCACATTATTGATTAAATTTATCCCTATGCATTTTATTTTTGATGCTATTGTAAATAGAATTTTCCTTTTTCAGATGATTTTTTAGCGTATAAAAATGCTACTGATTTTGTATGTTTTGTACACTGAAACTTTACTCAATTCATTGATTAGGTCTAAGAGGTTCTTTGTGGGGTTTTGGGGGGTGGGTAGAGTTTTGTTTTAGTCTTTAGGATTTTCTCTATATAAAATCATGTCATCTGCAAATAGAGACAATTTTACTTCTTTCTATTCAGATGCTCTTTATTTCTTTTTCCTGGCAAATCACTCTGGCTATGACTTCCAGTACTATGTTGAATAGGAGTGGTGAGAGTGGGCCCCCCCTTGTCTTTTTCCTGACGGTAGAGAAAAAGCTTTCAAACATTCACCATTGCTGTTAGAAATGGCCTGTGTTGAGGTACAATCTTTCTATACCTAATTTATTGAGAGGTTTTTTTTTTTTAAATCATGAATGGATATTTAATTTTGTCAAATGTTTTTTCTGTGTCTATTGGATAGTCATAATATTTTTCTCTTTCATTCTATTAATCTGCTGTATCATATTGACTTTGCATATGTTGAACCAGCCTTGCATCCCAGGGATGAATCCCGCTTGTTGATGGTGAATGATCCCTTGAACATGCAGCTAAATTTGGTTTGCTAGTATTGAGAATTTTTGCATCCATATTCATTAGGGATATTGACCTATAATTTTCTTGTAGTGTCCTTTTCTGGCTTTGGTATCATGGTAATACCTCATAAAATGAGTTGAGGAGTGTTCCCTCCTCTTTGATTTTTTTGGAAGAGGTTGGTAAGGATTGGTATTTCTTCTTTAAATGCTTGGTAAAATGCACTAGTAAAACCATCTGATCCTGGGCTTTTCTTCATTGGGAGATTTTTTTTTATTGAATCTCCTTACTAGTAATTGGTCCATTCATAATTTCTATTTACTTCTGATTTGGTCTTAGTAGGTTGTACATTACTAAGAATTTTTCCATTTCTCCTAGGTTGCTTAGTTTATTTAAATATAGTCATTGATAGTGGCCTCTTATGGTCCTTTGCATTTCTGTAGGATTAGTTGCATTTATGATTTGTTGATTTGAGTCCTCTTTTTCCCTTGATTAGTCTAGCTAAAGGTTTGTCAATTTTGTCTTTTCAAAAACAACTTAATGTTTTTCTATTGCTTTCCAGTTTCACTTATTTATCCTCTAATCTTTATTATTTCCTTCCTTCTGCTACCTTTGGGTTCAGTTCTTCTTTTTCTAGTTCCTAAAGGCATAGATTGAGATCTTGTTTCTTTATCTTCATGTTTATTACTACAGAATTCCCTCTTAGAACTGCTTTTGTTGTATCCCATAAGTTTTGGTATGGTGTGTTTCCATTTTCATTTGTCTCCTTCATTTTCCCTTTAATTTATTTGATCCATTGGTTGCTCAGGAGAGTGTTAACTTCCATGTATTTGTGAGTTTTCCAGCTTTCCTGTTACTGATTTCTAGTTTCATACCATGTGGTCAGAGAAGATACTTGATATGATTTCAGTCTTCTTGATTGTGCTAAGACTGTTTTTGTGGCCTAACATATGGTTTATCATAGAAAATGTTTCATATGTACTTGAGAAGAATATGTATTCTGCTAATACAGACATAATGTTCCGTATATCTTTGTTAGGTCCATTTGGTCAATAGTATTGCTCAAATCTGTCTCCTTATTTTTTTCTGTGTGAATATCTACCCATTGCTGTGAGTGAAATATTAGGGTCCCTGACTATTCTTATATTGCTATTTATTTCTCCTTTTAGCTCTGCTATTTTTTGCTTTGTATATTTAGGTACTCTGATATTGACTGCATAAAGATTTACAATTGTTATATCTTTTTGTTGGATTCATCCTTTTATCACTGTATAATGACCTTGTCTCTTTTTAGTATTTTTAAAGTCTATTTTGTCTAAGTATAGCTACCCCTGACTTTTTCTGGGTTACCATTTGTTTGAAATATCTTTTTCCATTCCTTCACTCTCAGTCTATGTGTATCTTTAAGTCTAAAGTGAGTCTCATAGGCAGCTTTCATTGGATCTTATTTTTTTAATCCATTCAGCCATGCTGTGTTTTTTTTATTGGAGAATTTAATCTATTTACACTTAAAGTAATTATTAATAGGTCAGGACTTACTGTTACCAATTTGTTGTTTTCTGGTTTTATAGCTCTATTGTTTCTTGTTTCAGTTGTCTTTTTTAATTTTTATTTTTTGTATTTTGATGCCTTTTGTTATAAGTTTTGACCTCTCTTATTATGTTCTTTTGTATAATTACTATAGGCTTTTTTCTTGTTACTATGAGGCTTACATAAAATATCTTAAAATCGTGATGCCCTATTTTAAAGTGATAACTTCAATAGCAAGCCTAAACATTATACTTTTACTTCTCCCCCTCACATTTTAGCTTATTGATACAGTTCACAAATTTTTTATATTGTGTAACTAGTAACAGATTATTGTAGTAATGGTTATTTTTACATTTATTTAACTTTTATTTTTTTAATGTTTATTTTTGAGAGAGTGGGGGGAGGGGCAGAGAGAATCCCAAGCAGGCTCCTTGATGCTAGCGCAGAGTATGACTCTGGGTTCAAACTCACAAACCATGAGATCATGACTTGAACCAAAATCAAGTGTCAGACACTTAACCTACCAAGAACACCTTGTTGTTTTTTGTTTTGTTTTGTTTAAATATTTTATTTTAGAGAGACAGCACAAGTGGGGGAGGGGCTGAGAGAGACACAGAATAGGAAGCAGGCTTCAGGTTCCAAGCTGTCAGCACAAACCCTGATGCGGGGCTCGAACTCACAAACTTTGAAATCATGACCTGAGAAGTTGGATGTTTAATCAACTGAGTCACCCAGGTGTCCCACCTGTTTAACTTTTAAACCAGAGATACAAGCTAATTACACACTACTGTTACAATACAGAATCTAACTTTGTATGTATATACATAAATATACACACACACACACACACACACACACACACACACACACACCATTACCAGTGAGTTTAAATACTTTGTTTTTATAATGTTAATTAGCATCCTTTTACTTCCACCCAAAGAACTTTAGCACTTCTTGTAAGGCTGTTCTAGTGATTATGAACTCCCTCAGCTTTTATTTGTTTGGGGAGTCTTTCTCTTTCCTTTCCAAAGGACAGTGTTTCTGGGTATAGAATTCTTGGTTGACAGGTTTTTTTTCTTTCAATATTTTGAACATATCATCCCATTCTCATCTGAGCTAAAATGTTTGTCAAGAAATCTGCCAAGAGGCTTATGAGGGTACCCTTGCATGTAACTTCTCTTTTCTCTTGCTGCTTTCAAAATTCTGTCTTTGACTTTTGACCATTTAATGTATCTTCTTGTGCCCTACTCAGGCTCAACCTATTTGGAGTCCTTTGGGCCTCACAAATCTTGACGTCCATTTCTCTCTCCAGGTTTGGGAAGTTTTCAGCCATTATTCCTTTAAATATACTACTTTCTGTCCCTTTCTCTTTCTCTTCTTTTCCTGGCATTCCCATAATGTGGATATTGTTTCTTTTGTATCCCAGAAATCCTGTAAGGTTTCTTCATTCTTTTTCACTTTCTTTTTGCTCTCTGACTGGATAGTATCACATTTTCTGTGTTCTAGGTCACTGATTCTTTCTTCTGCATGGTTGAGTCCAGTTTTAAAGCTCTCTATTGAATTCTTCAGTACAGTCATTGTTTTGTTTTGTTTTCCCCAGTTCTATAATTTCTATTTGGGGGTGTTTTGATGGTTTTTATTTCTTTGAACTCTTTGCTCATGCATCATTTATCTAATTTTGTTTAGTTGTCTGATCAGTAGAGAACACATTTCCACATGAGGAACAGTATTATGGCAATAAAATTTTATAATTTGGTAAAAATCAAATGCATGGTCACCTTAATATATTTTTTTACTTAATTTTTAACAGAATCAATAAATGATATGACAAATTCCTTCTTTTGGATCCTAAGTAGGTAGTATTTTTCCGGTGATGAATTCTTTTTTGGGATGTTTAAAAGTGAACAGAAATAGCAAAAAGAAAATATTCAAAAACACTGACAAAGTGAGAGCCTATTACTTTATGGCTGTGCTATGAAACATGCTTGATAAGCTGCACCCATAAGAATTGCCAGTTGTATGAGTGTGTGTGTTTCATATACTGAAACTTGCCACATAAGAAAATGGGGGGGGGGGGGGGCGCCTGGGTGGCGCAGTCGGTTAAGCGTCCGACTTCAGCCAGGTCACGATCTCACGGTCCGTGAGTTCGAGCCCCGCGTCGGGCTCTGGGCTGATGGCTCGGAGCCTGGAGCCTGTTTCCGATTCTGTGTCTCCCTCTCTCTCTGTCCCTCCCCCGTTCATGCTCTGTCTCTCTCTGTCCCAAAAATAAAATAAACGTTGAAAAAAAAAATTTTTTTTAAAAAGAAAATGGGGGAATGGGGGTGTCCAACTTGTAGCTTTTTGAAAACTAGCAGATTGACCAAGATGTTCAAGAAATGGTGTCTTTAAACATGAAGGCATGAACATAAATAGGAACTAGGGAGAAAGATCCCCGTTTAGGAAACAGCGGGTCTAGGTCTGAATCCTGGCTCCCCTATCAGCCAATTATAACTCCTCTGAGCTTCACTTTCCTCATTATAAAGTAGTGGAATGCATCCCTAAGTAACAAGGTTGTTGTGATGATTAAATGTGGGCAACTAGCTACCTCTGTTGGTGAAGCATGTGACTCTTGATCTCAGGGTTGTAAGTTCGAGCCCTGTGTTGGGTGTAGAGATTACTTAAAAACAAAAACTTTTTTAAAAATGAGATTAAATGTTAGTGGCTTGTGGTTAGGAATCAGGCCTGCCCTTATTTCCAGTCAACAGTGGGAGGTTGGGGGGGGGGGGTGGGTCTTTTCTTTCCTGCCTCCATCCACTTTTAACGGGGTATTGTGGTCTCAAAGAGCATGAGTTTTGGTGTCATTTGGACTCTAGCTAAGAATCCTGGCTTTGCTACTTAAAAATTTGTGATCTCAGGGGCCCCTGGGTGGCTCAGTTGGTTAAGTATCTGACTTCAGCTCAGGTCATGATCTCACAGTCCGTGAGTTAGAGCCCCACATCAGCTGTGTGCTGACAGCTCAGAGCCTGGAGCCTGCTTCAGATTCTGTGTCCCCACCCCCACCTTCTCATGCTCGCTCTCTCCCAAAAATAAATATTTAAAAAAAATTAAAAAGTATTCTGCTAAACAAAACAAAACTTGTGATCTCAGGCAAGTTATTTAATGTCCTTGGGTCTCAGGGACAAGGACACATACCACATTAGGTTAATGTGCATATTAAATCACATGGTTTATATTTAGCTCTTACCACAGCAAATGATAGGAGATATTCAATACATGCTCTTTTGCTACACTATGTGTCCCTTAAGTGAATGGCCTCACATGCTATAGGTAAATGGGGAATTGGTATAACATGAAGTCATGTTAGTTCTTATGTTTTTTCTAGCCTCTTAATGTTTGAAGCAACCAGAGGTAAGCCTTCCACAGTACCTGCCTCTTTAATAAGAGGAAACTTAACATTCTATGAAGGCCTTTAGGAAAAGTTGAGAATACATAGAGCTGCCCTCTTTACCTGCAGAAAAGGACTGACTGATTTTAAGAATCCCCATGTTACCCTCATAGCAAGCTTTCAAATGAAGCTGGCAAGATATTTCCTAACTTTCAACCAGGATAGATTAGTGAACACCATTCCTTAAATCCAATGCCTAATTGTGATTCAACTGGTCCCTATTACAAATTAATGTCTTCCAGGTGTGTGTGTGTGTGTGTGTGTGTGTTTTAAGTAGGCTTCATGCCTAGTGCAGGGCTTAAATCCACAACTCTAAGACCTGAGCTGAGATCAAGAGTAGGATGCTTAACCAACTGAGCCACCCAGGTGCTCCTGTCCTCCAGGACTTTTATCTCAAAAGCACCACCAGGAGCCCCCACTTCAAGGCCAGGATGCAATGTGCAGATGACCGTGCAAGTTGAGGTTTAGCGGAGCTCACATTTTATTAGTTTTGACAGGTTTTGCTAGCCCTCTAGTTACAAAGTTGTATAGGTTTTGAGTGGTCTGCCCCAACCTAATTTTGTCCACACCAGCCCACTTTGTAGACTATGGGAGCTTTTTCAGGAACAAATAGATGGTGTGACAGCAGAGACCTTTGTGTCCCTTTCCCTCCAGTGTTTCTTAGGCACGATGTAAAAAAATCTAAGCAAGGTAAGTGTAATAATGAAAACAATGGCTCACATTTACCATGTGCTTTGTACAAATGAGCGAACTCTCCTCTAATTCTCACAACAACCCTGTGAACTAGGGGCTCCATAGGACACCCATTCAGTAACTACAGAAACTAAGACTTACAAGTTAACATGAGTAAGCGGAGATTAAGTAACTTGCCCAGGTCACCCAGTTGGAAAGTGGTAGAGACTTAAAGCGTGTCTTTTTTCTATGCATTTAAACACATTGTATTGTCTTTGTCAGTTTGTTTTAACATAAATGAGAATTACACTTACATTGTTTCTTTAATTTACAGGCATTGCCCTATTAGAAAGCCTAAGTAAAGGAAAGCTGTTGATAATTCACAGCTATTTACACTTCACAAGACTCGTGTTTCATTCCAAGAAATCAGGCTCATCAATTATTTGCATTTGGTAACATGTTAATTATACAAATAATTAGCCGTGAGACTAGACATGAACACGAAAGTATAATGAATAGTTTTGCTAATTGCTCTTTTCTGTTATGGACAGTTCCTGATCTGAAGTATTAAATGGCTCCCATATTTGGCTTGCTAGATTCTCTTTTCACTTCATGGGAAAGCCCAATTCAGGGATGACAATTAGATTTTCTCTGTCATGCTAGCCCTAACCCAGTGATTATGACTGTTGAGAAGCATTCTAGGAGACTATCTGGGCCCCAGGGGAACTCATATGGTGATCGATGGGTCTTTTTGCCACAGGTGAGTGTGGCTTGGCAGCAGGTGAGCCAGATTTTTGCCATCTCTGGCCTGCTGAGAAATTTGTTTTAACTGCACCCCATAATAGTCCTATAAATGTACTGGATTCTGGGGTGGAGACACGAAAAAGAATCAGATATGGATTCTGTGTTCTAAAAAGAAAAGCATAAGTGGTCATACATAAATTTAAAGTGCTAAGTGCTCTAAAAGTAATAGATAGTGTGACATAAGGCATCAGAGAAGAGAAGGGATTGTTTATAGTAACAGGAAGGCTGGGGCAGAGATGGATCAAGTGTCCCTTCTGAGGTAGGCCTTAATACATACAAATGGGGAGCAGGAGTGAAATGAGGAAGGCTCATTTTTTTTTTTTCCCCATTTTTGGGCAGATGATGAATCACCTGCCGTAATGAAGAAGGAAATGTGAAACAGTGGCCTGTACATGGGAAGAGTTCAGTGCAGCTGGAAGGTAGGAAAATAAAGGAAGGTCAAGTTGGGAAACAAGGGCAGGCCCAGGTTGTAAAGGGCCTGGGAACACCAGATTAGGAATGTTCTAGAACAATGTCTCTCAAGGTGTGTCCACAGGATATTCATACTTTTTACGTAACAAAAGGATCCTGCTGTGAACAATGTGCGAGAAACACTGAATTAAAACAAACAAATTTCTATGCAGGGGTTTTTAGAGCTTTTAAAAGGCTAATGTACACTGTGAATTTCCCAGACAGGCTTGTAGTTTGCAAAAATCCCGAACTTAGTGATCATAAACTTGTCTTTCTTGGAGCACCACATGAGATTACTACTTTCACAGAGTTCCTGCGGATGCTAATCAACATTACCTGCCAACAGACCAACTGACTGATCTTCTAGAAACCTATATTGTCGTTGCACAAATAGGGAGACAATTATTTGTTCCCAAAGCAGCCTCAATCCCCTCCCTCCCTCCCTGATTCCCCTGTTGCTTTACTGTTACAAGGAGCTGCCTTCAGCAACTGACCCTTTGCCTTCCTTTCAGCCAGACCCAGTTGCTCTCATTCCTGGAGCTCTGTTCTTGCCCTGAAAGAATTTTGCCTTGTTTCAGGTCTCTAATGGTTTCATGTTTGGAATCTCCTGTCTGTCAGCCCGGACCCCAGATGTGCTGCCTGATGCCCCTTGACCCTTCCCCAGCCTGCCTGTATTCTTTCTTTACTGCTGCCCTGACCTCTACATACTTTGAGCACTTCTGGTCCTTCGGGTAAACCTGGAGATGTCCCATCTCCAGCTGCTCCCTGTTCTGGGGTACCTGTGGCTCCAGCTGCTTGATCAGAAACAAGACACCTGTGTGCTACATTCTGGGGGGCTGGGCTGATGCATGCCCAGTAAATACCCTTCTGCTATTCTTCCCAGTTATGGTGGCGTCCAGGTGAGATTCCATAATTCCCCTTGGGAGGGATGAACAAGAATCCTCTAAATTTCACATCATTTAATTATCTCAGGTGGAGGGGGAGAATCTTAGCAGTGATGTGTTTAGAGCTGCACTCCCAAGAAGCTTCTGTTGATTGGGCAAAATCAGATGGGATCATACAATGTCCTAGAAGGGGTGTGTGAAATCTCTAAGTGTTTAGAGATCTGCAGGGTTCCATTAGGCACTCAACAAGAAGCCAACTGTGGTGAGATTAAACCAGCCTGGGTGAGTGGCCAAAACTTTTTTGCCGGGAATAAGAGCATTGACCTGCCAGGCAAGTAAAACTATAGCAGATGAGATGCTGCCACTATAAATCAACTGTTGTGACCCCACAAAAGGACTTGGGATTCATTGTAAGAGTGGGCAGCAAAGACTGTGGCCCCAAAAGGCCTACCAATTTTTGGAAACTGTTAGGAAAAATAATGAACAAAAATACAGAGATATTACCTTACCTTTATAAAGAATGTGCAGTTCGAGTGGAGGCATCTCAAGAAAGGAATAATGGAGTTCGCAAGGCATTTCAAGTCAGGGGGCTGCAGGAGCTTCAGTTTGAAGCCAGGGTGGAGGCTGGAGGCTGACAGGGGAAATGCTCCAGTCTAGAAAATTCTGAAAGGCACGGATAATGTGAACATAGACCAAAACCCACTTATTAGAAGGAGAAGTATTCTGAGATAGGGTCAAGGAAGTAAAAAAAGGTTACTAAATGTATGGAACTCCTTACCCCCCAAGAGGTGGCATAGGCTGAAAATAGAAATAGCTTCAAAGCTGCTTACATAACATTGTGGCTGCTGGAACTATCCTGGGTTGTTGAGGGAAAGGTGATTGTTGTAGATAATAGAGAGGCCAAGTGTGTCTTCCTAAATACAGCCCTATCCTCACCCTCAGCGTCGGTGGAAAAGATCCTGCGTTGGACCACACATCCCAATCTTACTTTTTTAAAGTATTGTCCTCTTTATCAGGTGCCTACCTAATATTAGGCATCATGGTCAGCACTTTTATATACATTATCTTTAATCCTCATTATACTGCAGGAGATAATAATTACCCCCATTTCATAGGTGAGAAACCACTCAAGTTGAATAACGACTCAAGGTCACATACCCAGTAACTGGAGGAGCTGAGAGTTGAGGCTTAGACACACTCCTAAAGACCCTACTGCCTCTCCTCTCACACATTTCTTTTCTGGCCTTCATGTTTAAATTTAGCCTAAGACTTTACCACCTCAAATTCCAAAACTGGTGGTTTTGTCCTTTGCTCGTTGCTGGAAAAAAATGATCTCAGCCATCATAGGACTTGCACATTTGTTCATAGACTTCTACAGTTCAAAGTGCCCAGCTGGAGAGAGGGGGACATTAGGATCCTGGGGCTGAGACAAGATGGCGAATGGCGGAGTCTAACAGATCAGGCATTTTGAGTGTTTTGACATGTAATTCTCCCAGCACCCCATGTGAATTTCCATTTTGGAGTTGAGACTGGGTCTCGGATTATGTCACATGCCTAAGAGCCCATGGTGCATAGGCAATAGACCCAGTATGTAAAACTACATCTGTTTGGCACCAAAGTTTGCCTCCCTGGAAGGAGAGACCATTACATCTCTGTGCTATTTCCTTATAACCTCAGAGGTTGCCTCCATTACCACAAACCACAGAGGGCTCTCTGCTCTACACCTTTGCTAAGTCCACTGCTGGCAGGGGCGGAGGAGTTCTGTGCCATACAGATATTCAGGTTGGAATTATGTCAAACGGATTGTGATCAGTCCCACCCTTTACCTTGTCAACATTTTTCCTAGTCAGCTGTAGTGCTGGTTTTTCACAAGACAGATGGATTTTCTGATTGCTCTAACTCAGGGTTTCTCAACCTCAGCATATTGATATGTGGGCAGGATACTTCTTTGTTGTTGGGGGATGTCCATCGCATTGTAGAACGTTTAGCAACATCCCTGGTCTCTAGACCACCAGCCAGCAATATCCTCCACTAGCTATCAATAACCTCTCCCCTCCCTCACCAGTTGTGACAACCAAAAATGTCTGCAGACCTTACCAAATGTTGCCCGAGATCACCCCTGGTTGAAAACCACTACTGTAAGTCCAAGAGAGCTATAGGGTATCCTTTTCTACCAAAAACCCAACAAACCTCACTCTCCCACCTTACCCTCCCCCCCCAGGGTAAGCCAAGGACAGATGACACCTGTGGGTGGGGTCGGGCTTTTCTGGTTGGGGGGAGGGAACAGCACAAATTGCTGGCCCTGTACTTACTTGATGCCCCCACGAGACGTGAAAAATGTAGAGCTTTCAATGTGCAGATGGCTCGCGCTGCTTAATTACCAGCCGAAAGCATGCTAACATTTTCCTCCCTCTCCCTGCCTGCAACAGCCCGCCAGGAGCAGTGGAGGCATTAACAACAGGGAGCGGTTGCCCTTTCCCGCATCCTTATCACACACTAATTATTTTATTCTAAAGAGACAAAGTAGAGAGAATGTAACATATGATTCTGACGACAAACACTTAAAGAAAAAAAAAAAAAACTCTGCTTTTCCTAGTGACTAGAGCATTGGAGCTGGTTGCTAAGCAACTGGCAAACTGCAGACTCCTGTACTGGCCATGCTGGTTTCGGAAATGAGCCATAAAAGGAATTCCCCAGTGAGAAGGGATCCCATACCATTGCCTGGTTGCCATGGACACCATACATAAGTGATGGATCCTGGGTTACAGGCCCTGCTTAAGAAAAAATGTTGCCCCTGCTTAAGGCTTGAATGGTATGAGAAAGGTATGGAAGCCTTTTTCCCCTACGTTATCCATGTAGGCACATCCCATCCCCTGCTTCTCCACGTGTTCCTCTGAAAGAGAGGTCTGAATCTAAGTGGCTGAGACATTCCATCCAATTTCAGCTCTGCTCTTATTTAATATGTTCCAGTCTTTGCTCGAGTTGGAAGGGAGTCTGCAATCTGGAAAGCAAATTTTTAAGCAAGAAAAGATGCCTCGGGTGGCAGACAGGCTGTCTGTCTGTCTATCATCCACCCCTGTTTGGGGGCCACACAACGCCAAGATCAGGCACAAGGGCAACTCTCTATGTTCACACTTTCTATTGGAATTTTGGAAAACAAGGGAGATTAGCAGGGAAAAAGACAATAGCCGTGACTCCAAAATGAAATTGGCATGTCATGCGGAGCGCGGCACACAATAGGCCACTGCAGTTCTGTCAGAAATTAGAAACAGACTTCAGATAATAGGAGTGAATAATGTGAAGCAAATATAAAGACATAGAGTTTAAAATACAAAGATGTGCAGGTTTAACGGGGCTTCCTATGCTAAACAGTAGGAGAGATAGGCCTTGTAGCATCATTGACCACTTCTTAATGGATGAGAGACTTGGGGCACTGGCCTCTAATCCCCATCTCATAGAGGAGGAGATGGACCCAAAGAACAGCAGTGATTTGCTCGAGGTCATAGAAGAGAAACATTGCTGAAGGGTGCATCTGAAGGGAAACATTGCATCTATGAAGCACAACTCTGCATTTTTAATACTGATGCATAACAAATTGCTATTTTAAGCTGCTAAATTTTAGAGTAAACATTTGTTATCTTACAGTTTCCATGGGTTGGAATCCAGAGCATCTCAGCTGGGTGCCTCAGATTTCAGGGATCCTTCAGACTACATCAATATGGTAGAGGGACTGCAGTCCTCTTGAGGCTCAAATGGGGTACATCACTCACCTGGTTGTTGGCAGAGACTTCTCACCGGCCGGAGACTTCAGTTCCTGGGTACGTGGGCTTCTCCATAAGAGCAGTTTACAGCATAGCAGCCGGCTTTCTGCAAGCCAAAGAACACCTAAGACGCCTATGATGGAAGCAGCAGTCTTTATTTTTCTTTTTCAACTTTGGGAAGAGCACAGGCAGGGGAGGGGCAGAGAGATGGAGGACAGAGGATCTGAAATGGGTCTTCACTGACAGGCTAACACAGCAAGACCAATGTAGGGCTCAAACTCATGAACCATGAGATCATGACCTGAGCTGAAATCAGACACTCAACTGGCTGAGCCCCCAGTTAACCTAAGCTCAGAAGTGCCATCCCATCATTCCCATCCTATTCATTAGAATCAAGTTACTAGGTCCAGCACATACTGAAAGGAGAGGATTCCATGACAGTATGGGTGCCAGGAAGTGGGGACCATGGGTGGCCATCTCAGAGGCTATCACAATAATCAAGTATGCTTCCTGGACCCAAACTGGGAGTGGGAGAGACGAGGGGTGGAGACTGGGCTCCCAGTTAGGCATGGAACACACAGGAGGGCAGAGCAAAGGTGTCTAGAAGGGGCAGCTAGGGGGATTGGAGGGGGGATGGGAGACCAACAGCAGAGAAGGGAAAGAGAACCTGGTGGTATGGGGAGAGGCAGGTGGTGGAAGAGGGGAGTTGAAATGAAGGACATTAATTATAAGGAAGCAGGATGGAGAGTGAATTGGATGAGTCGAAAGGAATAAAGACCGAGAGTGGAGAGCAGAAACAGGAGGGAAAGAGAGCTGGGAAGCCCAAGGCTTCAGCAGACAGTGCAAGAGAGCAGGGGGAGGAAGTAAGGGTGGGAAAACTGTACAGAAGAGATAGAGAAAGGGGGAGGTGTTATGGGACACTGGCAGCGGTAGCAACGGGGGAAAATAACATTGACGATAATATTTATTGAGTGCTAAGAACTTGACATGCATTACCTCACTTAGTCTTCATACCAGCCAACACTGTAGATGCTGTTATTTATAGCATTTCAGAAACGGGGAAATTGAACTTTAGGATGAAGTACCTGCCCAAGGCTGTAGAGTTGGAAAGTGGCTGCAGGTGGGTAGTGGCTGGGCACCTTTCCATGCAGCAGACCTCAGACTTGGTCATCTTGGTCAAGGGAGGCTGAGGACTGGGGAGTTTACTCTCTTACCTGTACATGGATGGCCTCTCCTGTCTCTTCTGCCATGCCCCTGGAGCCCCGTGTCCCAGCACAGATTTGGAAGCCTGGATTCTTTGCCAGTAACAGTAGCCTCATCAAACCTGAGGTGCAAGGCGAGTGCCTCAGTCTATGATGTGTACTCACATATTAAAACTGTTCTGCTACCGGGTGCCAGAGTGGCTAAGTCGGTTAAGCGTCTGACTCTTCAGTTCCTGAGTTCAAGCCTCGCGTCAGGCTCTGTGCTGACAGTGCAGAGCCTGCTTGGGATTCTCTGTCGTCTTCTCTTTTGCCTCTCCCCAGCTCACACGTGTTCGTTTTCTCTCAAAAATAAAAATAAGCACACAAAAAACTGTTCTATACTGTATTTCTCTACACCTGCATTACTAAGGGCCATGAGGACACCATGTCTCATTCTTCAAATCTCTCACTGTGCCTTGAGCTGTCTTGAGTGAGCATTCAACAAAATGTGTGGAACCAAACATTTACTTCTTCTGAATCCACTGAGAAATTTTGCCTTAATAGCTTCACAGCAAAGAGGGACAAGACGGCCTCTCCCTCTTAGGCCCAGCTCTTCACTAGCTGTTTGACTCTGGGCAAATTACTTAACTAGACTGGAATGCAGTATCCTTATCAGTTAAGCAGACAGGTTGGCTAAATGATCTTTAAAGTCTTTCCTAGCTCTGAAACCTCACGAATTACGTATTAGAGACTAGAGTTAGGAGTCCAAGTGGAAATGGTCAACGGATCTGATACAGGCCGCCACTTAGGCGGACTTGATATAGAAGTGTTCTGGATTCCATTTTGCCAAGATGCCAATCCATTACTATGCTTCTCAAGGGAAGCTCAGCTCCACTCGTCAGTGGCATGTGTGTGCAATACAGACTCCACAAGCTCAATTCATTGAGCTCATGCCAAGGTCTCTCTCTGATGCTATATGAGGAACTTAGACTTATCAACTCTCAAGAGACCAACTGGGGCACCTGCCAAAGTGACATTACGGATAAAGAGAGCAATAGGACTTGAGGTTTCAGGGTCACCAAGACTATGTAATGGGAATTAGGATGCATGGGTTTAATCACACTTTTCCAGTTGTCAGTGTTTGGAGCTGGTCCCTAAATATAGTGTCACATACCTCCTTTTGGACCCTGCCCATCTGGGCAAGTTATAGTTTGCCTCCCACAGCAGGGTCCCCAAGGTACCCAGGATAGGAGAGAACTTTTGAAAATCATCTAAGCAGTAAGCATATGCTAACCCTGGAAATCCACTAATGGTGGATCAAAGATCATCTTAGAGTAAAGGCTGTATTTATTTTCTTCTATACCCTCCATCCACTAAAAACGATGGATGGGAGCATTTTGAAAGGGCTTGATATTAATCTATTGGGTGTGGCCACAGGCCACATTTCCTAGGCTTTCTGCACAATAAAGATATTTTGAGGGATAAACTTTAATTTCCTAATAATGAGTCTCTAAAAACAAAAACTCTACACCCAACATGGGGCTTGAACTCACGACACCAAGATCCAGAGTCCCATGCTCCACCAACTGAGCCAGCCAGGCACCCTAAAAACCTTTTCTGATTTGCAGAAAATTCACCTAGAAGACACCAGTAAGGAGTAGTTATTTTAGCGACTTTCAGGAGCAATGGAGAGCCCTACCCTCATCGCACATGTGCTCTGAGAAGCTAAGTGTAGCAGATGTGTTGGTGTCCTGCCCACAGCCATTCACATTTCAGGCATTTAGCTATGACTTGGCTTCCAACTGCCAGCACCTACTATCCAAGAGCTTTCTTGGATTGTGGTAGGCCTTGCCATGTAGAGGGTAGAAGGGCTGGGAAATTAACACCCCCTTCCCTGAATGCAGCCTTCAAACAATGACACTGGAGCCAGTGTGTGAACAGCCCCAGGCTCCCTCACCCCCAGGTGGTATAAACCTGAGGTGTGCCTTCTACCCAGAGGTTCCCAACAGGACTGAGCACCACTTGCCCACCGTAGTGCCTTCCACGTCCTATCTTGAATGGACTTCCTTCCCTTTATTATTTTCCAGCCTCTGCTGGTGTTTCCTGGCATTACCTCCCTAGGAAACCATTTGCATGTAAACCCTTATCTCCAGACCTGCTGCTAGGGGAGCCCCAACTTCTTCTAGGCCCATAAGAAGGAACAGAGAAAAATGTTGATCAAAAGAAGGATTTCTGGGGGCTCTTGGGTGGCTCAGTTGAGCATCTGACTTTGGCTCAGGTTATGATATCATGGTTTGTGGGTTTGAGCCCTGCATCAGGCTCTATACTGACAGCTCAGAGCCTGGAGCCTCCTTCAGATTCTGTGTCTCCATCTCTCTCCGCCCCTCCCGCATTTGTGCTTTGTCTCTCTCAAAAATGAATAATTTCCGTAAGTGTATGCTCCCATGGTACATTTAAGAGCTTATTTACAGCTTGTTACCTACCTTTCCAGAAATGCTATGGTAAGAAGTGCTGCAGACCAATCAGAAATGGAGATATGAAGCATCTCTGAAACAGTCCTGGAAGTTCCTAGGAACATTGGCTTGATTACAAAATTTGTTTACTCACGACTTTCCTGCAGAGAAATGCAGCATGCCTGTAGTGATAGCCAAGGGCAGCACCCTTGAGACTTATGTCCGTGGAGTCCTCCAGAAAAACATGCTGACTTGGGGACAAGGGTCTTGTCAGAAGACACAGTGCTGGAGCTCGGTGGGGCTTGCACCCAAAATCATCTGGTTTGCCTCCAGCAGCATCTGGTCCTGAGGCTGCCCCAGTGCAGAGGAATGGGGGAGGGGAGAGCAGAGACACCCTAACTCGAAGGGCAACTGAATAGGAAGCAGCTTACAGCATGTGGGCTCAATTTTCCTCAAAAAGCTCATAATATAACTTGTCAAGAATGGCACTATGAACCCAAATTATAAGATAATTGTATTCAGTCCCAAATTTAACACAATAAAGGTTATTTGCGCTCCTGCCCTAGCAACCATCTCATAGAGGGGAGAAAAATACCATACAAAAACAAAATGTAAACTCACAAAGTAGTAATAAAACCAGCACACAACTATTCATTTCAAGTCTATTTTGAAAAGCCTTTGATAAGACCAGTAATTCCCTATAAAGCTTCTATTCTCTTGCCACAGTTCCCTTCTGGAGATAGAAAACGGTTTACTGTTCTACAGCCATACTTTTACAGAGATAAAGTTCACTTTATTTCTCAATTTTAAATGTCTTTCTTAAAAAAAAAATACCAGAAATCCCTGACCACCTCCATGTAGCACAGGGACAGGGCTTAGTGGCAATACCAACATGAATCCCCTTGTTTGCATAACAAGATTCATTTGATGGTCTCAGCAAGGTCCTCAAATGTAGCCCAAGAGCCTTGTCCACAAGATACTAAAACACTTCAATAAAAAGAAAATTCAACCATCTACCCATTTCGAAATATTCTGATGCTTCAGAGCATCCAGGTTGAGCGTCATCCCTTGTATGTCCTGGGTGACACCATAGAGGCTCAGCTTCATCAGGGGGTGACTGGCAGGTCTATCTCCAATGGAGGAAGGAGAGGGAAGGGGTCTGAGGTGCTCTTGGGTACAAGAACAGAAATCTCAGACAAGCTCACGTGAGGGCGATGGCTGTAAAAGCTCATGGACCCTGCAGAAATCTGAGTGATCAGGCCTCAGGAAGAGTGGGAACAAGCAGCAGTTGTTGCTGGAGAGCTAGATGGTGAACAGAAGGCAGGCAGATGCCCCTAGAAGGGAGTGGGCACGCAGACGATAGCCTCTGTGAGGTAGAAAGGCAAAAAGGAAAAGAAGGTGATGCACCGAAGAGAAAAAGATTGCAGGAATGGAGCAGTGAAGCATCGTCATCAACAAATGCTTCAGCCAGCAGTCAGCAGCTCACTGGCGCTAAAGAGGTGCGATCCCTGATGAAGTGGCAGCCTGCAGACCCAAAGCCCTTTCAAGTTACACATTGGTCTTTGTGATTCACATGGAACTGGTCATTCTAATTTACATTCTGATTTTATGAGCTATTTTTAAAGAGTTAAAGTTGTATTAATGGAAATGATGTGCACGAACTTGACGAAGTCCATGTATTTTTTTTAAGTATTTATTTAATCTCTACACTCAATGAGGGGCTGAACTCATGATCCCCGGATCAAAAGTCATACCCCCTTCTGAGCCAGCCACACACGCTCCCCCCCACATATGTACTTTTTATACATTAGTTTTAAAGCTTTAATAACTTGCCTTACATGTGCGATAGAAATAATTTGTAGTTCAGTCTACTCTGATGTTTCTTGTTACAGTGGACTTCAGTTTGCTTCACTAAGTTTATTTCCACATATATGATGGCTATTCTTTGTCCCAAAATATATGCCCTAAACTTTAATAAATCCGTGCTTAAATCCTACTTCAATTTTTATCAGAAATGTTTCCTGGATATCTATGATGGGGTATTTTTGGTTTTTGTTTGTTATTTATTTATTTTGAGAGAGAGTGCAAATGAGCAGGGGGGAGGGGCGGGGGAGAGAGAGAGCGTGCGAGAGCGAGACGACCTCAAGCAGGCTCCATGCTCATCACAGAGCCCAATGCAGGGCTGTTTGCCAACGCTCATTCTCTCTCTTGCCTTCCTGTCCACAGTTGCCTCTCAAAATCCAGGTGAGAGGCTGCTCCATATTATTCATGTTGACTTAGTATCTCCACCAGCCCGTCTCTGGAGACAGCCTGAGCACCGAGGACAAGATGGGTTTCATGACTGTGAAGACACAGTGTCTTGTAAGGCCAACCACAAAGTATCATCCTGGCCACCCTGTCCCTGGACGTTGGATACAGTAGTTCCTGCCTTTATTCCCTCTGCCCTGATTCTAATGGTTGTAGGAATCCAATGCCCAGGATCTTCTAGACACCTCTGGCCCACAGCCTAACTGCCATGGGGGTAGTAGTCAACTCTACTGCTTTGGAAGGGCGGCCTTCAGCACAGACCCTGGCCAAAAGCATCTGATTCTTATCAGAGGCTGAAGGACAGGTTTTACCAGAGTTCCTATGCCCAAACTTGAAAAGCAAGTTCATCTACCCCTTTACACACTTGGGCTTCCCTCCTATTCTTAAGAAAAAGTCAAACGCTCCACCTCCAATAATGACTAGAGATCCCTGTGTAGCTTAATGACTACTGGCTGCTGGTCACTAGAGCCAGGCTGGCCCGTTGTAACTATTTCCTGGGACTTGGGAGTTCACTGTTAAAAACAGAAAAGTCCCAAGTAACCTGATACAGATTGATCAATTTAACTATAACTTATCGTCTCAGACCTGTTCCCCAGGATCCATGGGACCTACAGCTTAGGCAAATCCGTGGGGGGACAAAGAGCTAGATCTGGAACTGCAGGCGGTAGCTGTCCTTTGCCTTATTCAGAACTCTTGCTGTGTTCAGAAACCTCATGTGTACACAAGGTAGGCTTTGTCCCCCTAGATTTGGATGGGGAAGGAGCAAGAAGGAACAGAGATTTTCACAATCTTCACATACCTAGAGTACATTTCTAAGTCTTGTCAACGTGGGATGTTGCTAGATTATTTGTAGACTGAGAAATATAGGACTGTTACGAATTGGACCAGGGACCTGCAACACCCAAACCTTCCTTTCCTCTACCTATACTCCTTCCTGCAAGGTCACAAGGGAGTCTACACTCACTGAGGGCAAAGGAACACTTACTTCTGCTGGCGCTTTGGCCCCAAACCCTGTTGTCAAACTCCAGTGAACTGGCCTGTGTCCCTGAAAAGGCTCCCTCTGGCTGAATCAGAACCAAAGCACAAAATCCAAACCTTAGCTCAAACCACTGCCATGGGAGGAAAAGCCATGTCAGGAGAGTCACCGGTGAGCACAACCAAAGAACAAGGCCAGGGCACAAAGCAAGACCGCATTTGCACCAATGGCTAAAGCCAGGCAGGTCTCCTAGCGAGGGCATTAGGTGTGTCAGTTGGGCCCGAAACTACTACCCTCAGCTCCTCAATAATTCCTCAACTCTCTGGAAGCACTGGAATCCAAAAAGAGGCAGTGGCTAGGTCTCCAGGCCATGCTTTATTTTTCAGGAATCTTTACAGGTACGGTATCCGAACAGACTAGGCATGTGCTCTGAACCTCTATTTTACTTTATTTTCACTTTATTAAAAAAACTTTTTTAATGTTTATTTATTTTTGAGAGAGAGAGAGACCAAGTGTGAGTAGGGGAGGGGCAGAGAGAGAGGGAGACACAGAATCCAAAGCAGACTCCAGGCTCTGAGCTGTCAGAACAGGGCCCAACGCAGGGCTTGAACCCACGAACCCTGAGATCCTGACCTGAGCCAAAGTTGGACGCTTAACCTACTGAGCCACCCAGGCACCCCTGAACCTCTATTTGAAAAGCTCTATCTCTGGGGCCCTGGTGGCTCAGTCAGTTGAGCATCTGATTCTGGATTTTGGCTGTGGTCATGATCCCAGGGTCATGGGATCGAGCCTTGTATCAGGCTCTGCACTGAGTGTGGAGCCTGCTTGAGATCCTCTTTCTCTCTCCCCTCTGCCCCTCTCCCCAGCTTGTGCTCTCTCTCTAAAAATAATAAACAAAAACTCTATCTCTAGGTCTGTGGCCAATAAAAATACCCTAATTTGACAAATTTATTGAGCTTGCCTCCTTTGGGGGGAGGTGTTTCCCCTGCCTTGGAAGCCACCACTGTGCAAGTATCCACAAGACCGGTGGTCAAGAGCCCTGGGCTTTAGTATCTTTGAAGATATATAGGATTGGTTTGAGGTAAATCATTAAACTTCTCAGTTTCCTCACCTGTAAAGTTGACTGGACTAACCTTTTGGGATTAAGATTTCTTCCAGCTTTGTCATTCATCAGTCTGTCTCTGTCTCACGCACACACACACACACACATACACACAATTTCTTATTCTGATTCCTGGATATTAACTCAAACGCCATGCTGAGTCACATTAGAGCCTAAAGCAACAGAGGAAAGAAAAATCATTAATACTGGTCTTCTCTTTATTTAAAATATTGATATCTTGTTCATCATTGATTTTTTTTGCATTAATTTGGATTTTTAAAATATTCTTGATTAACATTTTAATTAATTAATATTTAATTTTTGGTGCCCCCTGAAACTGTACACGCAGGGTAAGTGCCTTGCTGGCCTTGCCCTGGTTCCAGCCCTTCTTTACATCTGGGTGAGCTGCCTGATGAGGAAAGAAGGGATGAAATGTGGCCCACTTTACAAAGTTCCCTGGTGACAGCCACACAGTTATTGTATCATCAGTAAGCCACCTATACTTTCTCATTGTTTCTGTTTGTTTTGTTTCCTACAGCCTAAAAATTCTTTGAGGAGGGGGACCCTCTGGTCTGCTTTATTGTTTATTTTGCTTTTTATCCCTCCTTCCATGTACCAAATGCCAAGCACAGAGTTAAGCACTGAACGCAGGACCCACACTGAATCCAGATTTCACAGCCGCCTTTCTCGTGACCTTTCACAACACAACTCTTTATCATTAAAAAAAAAAAATTTTTTTTTTAGAGGTGCCTGGGTGGCTCAGTCGGTTAAGCGTCCGACTTCAGCTCGGGTCATGATCTCGCTGTACCTGTGTCGGGCTCTGTGCTGACAGCTCAGAGCCTGGAGCCTGCTTCAGATTCTGTGTCTCGCTCTCTCTGCCCCTCCCTGCTTGTACTCTGTCTCTGTTGAAAATGAATAAATGTTAAAAAAAAAAATTTTTTTTTTAATTTTCTTTTTTAAGTTCAGACAGTAGAAAAGCAGCTGGACAGCCGGAAAAGTAAAACAGTTGTTTTAGCACACCATTACCAGGTAATGAAAAAAGAAATTTGGGCTTTATTCCTCGCTTTTGCCTTTCAGAGTCAAGAGAACCAGAGGAGAGGCAGACTTAGACAAACAGGTCTCATGGGACCATGAGGATTCCAGAACCTCCTCATTTTCAGAAGGGTCACCATTCTTTGACCTAAGAAACCAAAGGCTGCTGGTTACCTTTGGGCTTGCAACAATGTCTGTAGGAAAACATCTTCAAAGCAAACGAGCCCTGGGCTCAGGATGTAGAGCAGAGGGCACAGTGCTCAGGTGTTACCTCTGCAAAGTCTGCATTAGAGGACATTTTAAAGGGATTTTATTTCTTTCAATTACATGCGTTAATAAAGGCGAATCTCTGTGAAAAATGTATTCGTGCTGAAGTCCTGAAAGCCTTTATCAGGTAAACAAGTGATCATGGGTGTCCAGGAGCTATGGTGAGGGAACGCACCAGGCTGCACCCCTTCTTTGGCCACCCGCTGGTTCTGTGCCCTTGAGCAAATCGCTTTCCCTTTCCCTGCTCCATGGTCTTGATCTATAGAAGAGGGTCTGGACTAGAGGCTGCTAAAATGCCCTCTCCCTCTGATGTCATAAAGGCGGCACTCTTAAAGGACTGGGCAAAGTTTGTTTGTTAAATATTCTCTCCTGTCTCTCTGTCCTGGTGGCCTTTTTTCATAGATACTGTCAAATTCTTTTTTTTTTTTTTTTTTTTTAGGGGAAGGGAGGGGCAGAGAGAGAGGGAGAGAGAGAGAATCCCAAGCAGGTTCCATGCTCAGCACGGAGCCAAACACCAGGCTCCATCCTATAAATAACCATGAGATCATGATCTGAGCCAAAAATCAAGAGCCAGAAGTTCAACTGAGAGAGTCACCCAGGTGCCCCAATAGTGTCAAATTCGGACGCTCAAGAGCCACCCGGGCGCTCTGGTTTACCTTGTAGAGCAGAGAAATAGAGCTTGCTTAGGCAACTAACCGAAGCAAGCTGCACGTCCACAAGAATGAAATGGAAGCATGAAAAATCGGGCAAAACAGGGACTCTGTGCAAGTAAGGGACATTTGTATTTTTAAAAAGATTTTCATTCCATTTGCAACATCTTTGTGCTTCCTTTATGAATCTCTCCCTCTCTTTCAGCTCTACAATGAGCTATTTTTAAGACTGTTTTTCTTTCATACAGTAATACCGTTCAGATAGGCAACTTAATTGTCATCAGACCTTTTCTTAGTCTTTCAAGACCTTTTGTTACGGTGAAATAATTTTAGGCACGCCAAGCACAGATCCATTAAATACTTTCCTTATTTCACTAATGAACTGTTGTGGGTGGTAAAAATTAATTTCATTCCACCCATGATACCTACATATCTGTTCAATTTTTATAGTTGAGAAATGGAAGTTGCAAATAACTGCACTCAAATGAAAATCCCCTCTTAAAGTGTCTGTTGTTTCATTTATGCTGAGACATACCCAGAGGAAAAAAAAAAATCTATAAAAATACTTCATGATTTGAAAATGGTTCAATAGGTCCAATCTCAGGGTTGATGTTGCAAAAGTTTGTACAGACTGAACATGCTTAGGAATTGGAAGGCCCCTGTGTTGACGGATTGGAAGAAAATCCTCTGAGCAGATGTGTTTAAACTCATCTGGATGGATATGGGGGCTATTAGCAGACTTGCTTAAACAGGATACTGATGAGACCAAGGGCCTGGATTGAATGACCATACGGCTCAGCCAGTGTTGCTTAATTCCGTAGGTCAGGCGGTAGCCCTAGCATCTCTCTGTCATTTTACATTCCATGCACCCCTATGGGAGGTCAAACGAGAAGGGCAGAGGCTGTGGATGAACTCAGGCAAACCCCTACCCACAGCATGGAAAGGAATGCCGAGCACAAGCTGTACCAAAGGCCAGGGAAGCCACTTTAACACATTTTAACAATTACAGTTCAGACTATTAGTTCTGATTGGAAGGTGTGAAGAAAAAAAGAAAAGAAACGAAACGATGCCCATCCCAATGGTAATGATCCCATTGGCAAGTGGAGGGTTGAGGAGAGAGATGTGCCTTCAGAGAAAAAAGGCAAAAGCCAGAGTTCTCTTCAGGGAGACAGGACAAGCGTTTGAGTCCTGTACCCAAAGATAAATCTTTCCAGAACTACGAAGGACCTCGACAAATGTAAAGTTGGGATGGACTAGTACGTGCCTCCTCGTTTACAACCAGTCCCTTCCGGAGCCGACTCCGACTTACTTAACGTCAGTGCCTTAGGAAGCAGCAGCAGCATACTGATTTTTCTTTAGTCAGATTGAATTCTAGTTTCTGGCTTAAATGTGTGCAGACTGCCCCACAGGGTTCCACGAGCCTGGCGCTTTAACAACACTGCTTCGCCTCTTACTGTGGACTCCTTTCTCATCTCTCCGCTCCTTTGTTTCCAAACCCCAAACCACAGATTGTTGAGAAGACACAATCAAGCAGAGTAACGAGAAGACAGTCTGAAAGAAAACAGGTAAGAATCCCCAAATTCATGTGCTGAGGCTCTGAAGTAATGACTCAGGAAAGTCTGATGGAGTTCATACCAGGGCTGAGTTTAGGGCTTAACAACATAACCACCAAGATCAGTGACAACTTTAAACAAGAACAAGAATGACAAGGTAGTTGTCATATTTTTTGCAGGCTATAAAATAATTATTTCATTGTGCTTCCTTTCCACACACACGTTCTAACACACACACACACACACACACACACACCCTGATACTTTTTTTTTTCATATTAAATGGCAGCGAGCCATGAAAGACTGCAGAGAATAAGTGGAGTCTGCCTCAAAGAAAAAAAAGAAAAGATTTCTCTCCTCAAGTGACAGTAAATTGGATAAATGCTATTTTTAGATGAAATATATCTCACTAATGTCCAGATGTGAGTCTACCACATGAAGCAAAAAACAAATCTATCTAAAGCACTGAGCTGTACTTGAAAACATTTTTTAAAAAATTTCTGGGAATAATGATTTACAATGGAAAGACTCAAGGCACATGGTACTGACCATCAGCCTCTACGGCAGTTCACTTGGAAACAATGTCTGCACACATGGCTTCAACATGTAGATGATCCCAAGGTTTACATTCCTGATTTAATTGTTACTAACTCGCTGGGCTTGCAACTTGTCGGCAGTTTATTTCCATGTGAGCATAAAGGAGAGGAACCCGGCGTATCAGGATTTCTGCGCTAAGCCAGTGGGGTCCTCTAAGGACTGTCACCTTAAGAGGTCACCTGCTTGTTCCAATGCTGAAGCTTCTGCTCTAGACATTCTTGGAAGTCCTCCTACTCATTCACTCAACGTTATTTATTAAGCGCCTACGATTTTCCAAGCTGAGCATAAAGTGATGAGTAGAACACACACAGCCCCTGCCCTCACACCTACAGTCGAGTGGGATTTCTTTTGGAGCCCAGGTTACAAACTGCAAAAGAAAATCCACCTGATTACTTTAGTGACACAAATCACTGTGTTGCGTCTGATCACAGTCTTCATTACTGTGCATGACCCTGAATAATGTCTGGCCTTTTGAAAAAAGTCAACCCCTGAAGTAGAGTCACTGAAGATATTCAGAATAACGTGATACACGCTTTAAGACCAGAGCTGTACAAATAAATTATTGGGTAGTGCCATCATCGCTGGAATAAAGGCTTGGCCTCTCCAAGTACCTGTGTAGTTCATACTCCTACAAGAGAGTAAGGACATCTACCCGGGACAGCAGCAAAGTGGCAGGAAAGAGGCAGGGGAGAGGACGTGGCAGGAAAGAGGCAGGGGAGGGGATGTGGCAGGAAACTAGGTGGGGTGAGTCCAGGCAGGTGATAAAATCCCTGGATAAAGGAAGGAGTGAGTCATGAGGGAGAAAAGCATTAAGTAAGGCCAGCTCAGAGAGTTGAACCCTGATGGTTGGAGAAACTTGGCTAAGTATGGAAGAGAATCCATCTAAAACTGGATGTGGAAGCATGGGAACTAGGTCAGTAACCTGGATACCAAAGCCCAGGCAAGTAGAAATTTCCACGATATCCAAGACAACCTGGCCACTAGGAGGTAGACGATGATCTGGCCTCACCTAGGGCTGGACAAGGTGGCGGCCAGGCCACATGGCTTTGTGGTGCCCTGGAAGCATCTGGCACTTCCGCTGTAGGAACAGCCACAACTACTTTAAAACCTTCAAGACCACCTGGTTGGTCCCTCCTTTGTCCCAAGAAGAGGATGAAGGAGCATATGGATGAAGAGGATGAAGATAATGAAGATTCATTATAGTCAGTCAATAAAGGGTTAAGATGGAACAGGGACTAAGGACTCAGACACAATTTCCTGCTGATTTCTTAAATATCCAGTAGCCATCAGAAGACACACGTGTACAAAAGGATCCTTTTGTCATAACTGACAAATCATATGCACTGTTTTGCAGGGTTGGTTTTTCCCTTCCCTGGCATTAAAGGTGGATTTGTACATAGCTCTCCTACTTTATCTCGCTCACAAATAGCCCAGCTGCAACCTGAAACTGCTCAAACCAAAGAAGAAATCAGGCACAAAGCCTCCATTTTGCTCACATTATACTCCACAACTTAACGGAGGAGAGCCAGAGTTTGCCTCCTTTCCCTCCTCAAGGGCCACCCCATCTGAGTAAGCTTTTAAGCCTAGCAGGTCAGAAATATACTTATCTTGCACTCCTTGGCACCTCAGGTAACACAGCTCCCCTGTAGGGATTATCATGGAGCTGTCCTCTTGATCTCCATCTCAATGATCTGCTTGACTATGTACCTCAAATACACAACTGTGGGATAGCCTAGTGGGTGGACCAGGCTTCCCCACTTAGTACACACTCAGCTGTTCTTTGTATTTTAAATCCATTTGCTAAACTGGTCTCCATGCAAGATTTTGTTTGATAAAACGAAAAGATTAGGGGAGGTTCTATTATATATTTATTTTCAAAAAAGAGATGAGGGTACTTGAAATCACTTTTCTAGACCAAGGGTCAGCAGTCATTTTAACCATATGTGGGATGAACAGGGCTAGACAATGGGATAAGCAAATTCTTTCCATGGCCTGTTAAAACCAAGGCATAGTCAAGAAAGAAAAAACGAAAAGGGAAATAGGTAAAAGGAAAAAGAGGGAAGTCAGAGAAAGAAAAAAGCCAACTGCTTCCATAGTAATTTGGGGGGTGGGCTTTCTCCCCAGCAATGCACATATATACATATTCACCTAATACTTTGCAAATCATCTGTAGGTCTCTATGACTGTGAAGTCCCTCACCTAGGGACCCAGGTTGAAAACCTCCATAGATAGGCATCATCAGCCCATAGCAATGACCTTGGGTTACTCTATTAGTTATATAGTGCTGGTCGTGGAAGCAAAATTCTGGATTCTTAACTTTAATGCTGCTCTGATCACTTTACCTAATTCTCATGTAGATGTGACTATGAACCACACCTAAAGTTTTGAGCATGGCCTTTCGAGTATTTCACTGAGGATTCTTATCTGATTTAATAGCCTTTATCAGAGACTCTCCAAACCATATCTTTAGATCTCTAATTGGAAGTAATACTGAAATTGTCAGTTTCAGGTGATACTTGCCAAATGTGTTCAACAGTTGTCACATTAATAGCTCCCCTTGGAAGCACAAACAGTTCAGGTTGGTATGGAGACATCCAAATTATTTGGTTCTTTTAACAGTAATGGCCTCCTGGTGTCATCCTTAAACCTCTCATACTCCCTTAGATCTTAATCGTTATTGATACTAAAACTTTTAATGAGCCTTTTATTTAGAACCTTGAGACCAAGTAATCTACCCTGTCATGCTTGATCATTACCCAAAATTATCATGCCTTTCTTACCATCTATCCTCTCTTGCACTAAATGAAGTAGAGTTTAACTCCTGCACAGACTTCCTCCTGAGTTCTAGCCTCACACACCCAGGGGCTCGCTAAATCACCACTCAGATGTCCCAAAGTCACCTTAAATTCAACATGCCAAAACTATACTCTTCTTTCCTCCACATTTACACTCCTCTGTCTACCTTCACCATCACCATACACACAATGCTTAAGACAAAGATAACTGGACTCTTTCCTTCTTCTTGACTCTCAGAGATCATAGATGTTAAGGTCTTGATTCTGCCTCCTTCATAACTAAGTGCTTTAGTCCAGGCCTTCTTCTTCTTCCTTCTGAACCCAGAAGGGGTTAGAGTAAAATTGAACTGGCCTTCCTAAGTCCACTTTTAGCCCTTCTCCCTTCGATCACTTGCCAATGACCTTTCCAAATCACAAATCTGATTTTGTAACCATTTCTACTTAAAATTATTCAACAGATGCCCCTTGCCTTCAGAATGCAAACCAAACTCCTTAGCCTGGAATTCAGTGCCCCCCTAATGCCCCAGGCCAGCACCCAGTAAACCACCTGCTATTCCTATGGCCTTCTAATTCCTATGGCTATTCTAAGGCCCTATGGCCTTCCCCTCTTGGTCCACCTTCTTCCCTTGCTAAACACCTACTCATTCTTCAAAAATACATGGACTGTTGATGCTGGCACTGTTTGGGTGCTCTACACATAGATTCTAATTTCTAATCCTCCCACCAACCCTATGGGACTTGCAGAATTTGCTGAAGATCATGCAGCCGATGGGTAAATTTCAATCCAGGCCTGCCTGCTTCCAGTGCCTACATTCTTTCCATGAAGCCAAGAGGCCTCCCTTTAAAACTACACTCAGATGTCTTCTCTGGGGGCCTCCCCTGACTCTTCTCATTGCTTGCCCTTACAGCACCCTGGCCAGCCCTTCCTCTACTGGCCTCAGGTTAACGTGCGGTACAAGTGTTCATCAGTCTCTGTCCTGTGCTGTGAGCTTCTAGGAGGCAGATGTTGGACCTTTTAATTATTAAACAAAAACAAAAACAAAACATCAAAATATTCACAGATACTAAAATTCAAATAATGTATAAAAGTATGGGTAGACCCCCACCCCAGCTCCATAGAAGTAATCAATGTTAACTTCTTGTATAACCTTCTTGTGTAACAACATACACTTCTTGTGTAACCTTCCAGACTTTTAGGACTATAGAAATACACCTACATGCACTCTTCCTCCAACAGATGGGCTCATATTATATATACTTTCCTGCAATTTGTTTTTTCCTTTGAACTACATCTTAGCCATTTTTCTACGTGACTACATACAGATATCTTTTTTTTTTTTTTTTTTTTTTTTTTTTTTTTTTTTTTTTTTTTTGAAGGAATAAATCCATAAGGGCACCTGGGTGGCTCAGTCAGTTAAGCGTCTGACTTCGGCTCAGGTCATGATCTCATGGTTCATGAGTTCGAGTCCTGCATCAGACTCTGTGCTGACAGCTCAGAGCCTGGAGCCTGCTTCAGGTTCTGTGTCTCCCTCTCTCTCTCTCTCTGCCCTTCCCCCACTCACACTCTGTCACTCTCTCCCTCTCTCTCTCTCTCTCAAAAATAAACATTAAAAAAAACTTTTAAGAAATGAATCCATAATACTATTTTCACAGTTTATATAAATGAATAAAACTTACCATTTAAAGGTTAGAAAGACAGTCTAGAGGCAGGGGGTGGGGGTGGGGGAAGGCCTATCTGTATGCTGATTATAAGAGAAACACCTAAGACAGGATGCAAAGAGATTAAAAGTCAAGAAATTCATTGAATAAAATAGGAATAGGAGTCTGTATGTGTGTAAATAAATAAATGGAAGACAAAGGACATTTCTGTCTTACAGAATAAAGCCAACTGATAAATATGGAAGGAATGTTGGAAGTAAAAAATTGCCATTTGGCAACCATCATCGTAATAATAGATCCAAGTAAAAGTCATTCATTTTTACTAAAACTAAAGGGTAAAAATTTGAAGAGTAAGAGCATATTTATAATTGTCTCAAAATCTATTTCCTCAAAAGAAAATGATCTTCTAAGTTACAAAGGGAAAACTAACTTTCCAATGAAAATACTAGACAGGCATCACTTTAACCAAGTGAGCTAAATTAATACAATTAACGGGACCTGTTGACATTATCTGATGTGATGGACTAAGGAGGACACAACATTACTTCTGGAGAATTCCCGTCACAATGTATAACCTGAGGGGCCCTGGGTGGCTCAGTTGGTTAAACATCCGACTCTTGATTTTGGCTCAGGTCATGATCTTGCGGTTCATGGGATCGAACCCTGCATTGGGCTCTATGCTGGGCATGGAGGCTGCTTGGGATTCTCACTCTCCCTCTCTCTCTCAGCCCCTCCTCTGCATGCACTCTCTCTTTCTCTCTCTCAAAATAAATAAACATTTTTAAAAATAACCTGAATATAATCATGAGGAAACATCAGACAAACCCAAATCAAGACATACTTGCAAAATAACTGGCCAGACCATTCAAAAATGTCAAGTTCATGAAAGACAGCAAAAGCACTAAGGAGGCATTTCTGATTAAAGGTCACTAAAGAGTTGTGACAACAGAATGCAATTTGGGACTTTCTTTTGCTATAAAGGACATTACTGGAACAAATGCCAATGACCTTTGAAAATTACAAATTTGATTTATAACCACTTCTCCTTAAAATTCTTCAAAAGACACCTTTAGCCTTCAAAATACAGACCAGACTCTTCAGCTTGGAATTCAACACTCCTCATAAACTAACTCATTTGTAAATACTTCTGTATGTATTTCTAAACCATGACTTTTTTGTTGTTAGCATAGCCATAATTTCATACTGGGCTGGTTGTGGAAGCTATAGGAAACTCAGGGCCTGTGTGCGAGCCGCACCCCATCCCCCCAAACTTGGGACATCAGAACTGCCAGGCTGCACTTGCTGCAGATGAACTATATTCTGGATCTCTCAAGGTGATGCCCAAGTCGTGTTATCTTTAACCCTCCATCCAAGGGATTAAAATGTGCAGTTGGTTCTTGCCAACCTCTTCATTCTATTTCCCCATCCTCTGCCTTTGAGTTCTGTGTGACAAGACCCACAGTCTTGACCTGCTGCCCCTGAAGGTTTTGTCCTGTTCAACCCTCTCCCCTCGCCAGCACCTGGTCGTTCTGGGCTCCTGGATTGCTCTGGCATTGTCACACAGGATGGGGGTTTTCCATGGGTACCTGTTTATCATCTTCAATAGATAGATCTCCTTGAGGTTGACCAACAAGCAGTGTGGACTACACTGAACCAGAGGCTCTAAAATCTGGGAGAAAAGGGCAAGATGTCACTGGGTTAGAAATTAGAAAAAGGCATCCTGGAGGGAGTGGCCTTTGGGCAGGATGATCACAGCAGGATGGGATGCAGAGCACCTGAGTGGCTCAGTTGGTTGAGTATCTGATTCTTGGTTTTGGCTCTGGTTGTGATCTTACAGTTTGTGAGTTTCAGCCCCATGTCTGGCTCTGGGCTGGCAGTGTGGAGCCTGGTTGGGATTCTCTCTCTCTCTCTCTCTCTCTCTCTCTCTCTCTCTCTCTCTGTCACTACCCTTCCCTTGCTCACACTGTCTCAGTCCCTCTCAAAATAAATAAACTTAAAAAAAAATTTTTTAAAAAGGCAAGATGGGATGGGTGGAGACCTATAATTGGACTTGTAACTGCCTGAGTTCCCTGAACACCTCAGGTGTTGTATTTCTTTTCTCCACCTCTTACCTACTTTAACTGTGATCTTCTGTATCTTGAGGGTGGTTTAAAACATGGTCATCAGAGTCTGAAAACACTGGGGTTTGTACCTGTGTGGTCTGGGGCAAGTCAAGGGACCTCACTGACCTCAGGCTCCTCATCAGAGAACTGGGAATAATGGCACTTCACAGGGTTGCAGTAAGCATTAAATGGAATGTTCTAGATAGAGTCAACAGGGAACCACTGACAGTGAGTAGTTGAACAGTCATTCTGAGGTGGGCTTGGAATAGGGACAAAGCTGGAGGACCCTTTAAGATATCAGCCATATCCCAAGCAGCAAAAACATTACCTGACTCTTTTTAATTAAATGTTTATCCTGGGATCATTGTAGATTCACAAGAGTTATAAGAAGTAATACAGAAAATTTTCATATACCTTATCCAGTTTCCCCCACTGGTAACTTCTTATAAAACTATGGCACAGTATCACAACCAGGCTATGGATGGACATTGATACAGTCAATGTCCTTTACCACAAGGATCCCCCATGTTAGGCATTTTATTACTATATCTGCTTCTCTTACTGCCCCCTCCCCTCCTTAATCCCTGGCAACCACTAATCCATTTCTGTAATTTTGTCATTGCAAGAATGTCATATAAATAGTATCACATATAAGCTTTGGGGATTGGCTCTATTCACTCTGCATAATCTCCTGGAGGGTCATGCAGGGGTCATTATGTGTATCAGTAGTTCATTTCTTCATAGTGTTCAATAGTATTTTGACTGTACCCCACTTCATTTAACCATTCACCTGTTGAGAGACATTTGGGTTGTTTCCAATTTTTGGCTGTAAAGCTGTAATTAACATTTGTGTACAGGGTTTTGTGCAAATTGAACATACATGTTCATTTCTCTGAAATAAATGTCCAAGAGTGTAATGGTGGAATCATATGGTTGTTACATGCTTAAGAAATTGCCAAACTGTTTTCCAGATGACCCATGTTTTCCAAGTGATCCGGTTTCTCGGTATCCTTGCCGGGTATTGACACTATTTGGACAGGGAAATAGTAGTATCTCATGGTTTTGATTTGGATTTACCTAATGGCCAATGATCTTGAACACCCTTCCATGTGCTTATTTGCCCTCCTTAAGATCTTCTTCATGTCTTTTGGCCATCTTCTAATTGGATTTTTGCTTCTTTTACTGTTGAGATTTAAGAATTCTTTATATATTCTATAGAACTAGTTCTTTGTCAGATATATGGCTTACAAATATTTTCCCTGTAGAAATGTGTCCACAACTGTTTTTTTTTTTTTTTATCCTCTTAATAGAGTCTTTTGCAGAGCAAAATTTGATGAAGTCTAATTTATCAATTTTTCCAGGGCTCCTGGATGGCTCAGTCAGTTGAGTGTCTGACTTCGGCTCAGGTCATCATCTCACAGTTCAGGAGTTAAGCCCCACATTGGGCTTTGCACTGATAGCGCAGAACCTGCTTCAGATTCTCTTTCTCCTGCTCTCTGCCCCTCTCCTGCTCATGCTCTCTCAAAATTAAACATTAAAAATTTTTTTAATAAAATACCAATTTTTCCTTTTATGACTCATGCTTTTCATGTCATCTAGGAACTCTGCCTAGTCCTACATCTCAGAGATTCTATTTTTTCTAAAAATCTTATTATTTTACACTTCATATAAAAGTTTGTGACTCTGAGTTAATTTCTGTATACAATGCGAGATTTAGGGCAAGGGTTTTTGTTTTTGTTTTTTCCCCACCAATGGATGTCCACTTACTCCACCACCATTTCTTGAAAAGATTTTCCTCCATTGAATTGCTTTTACATCTTTATCAAAAATCATTTGGGCATATTTGTGTGGGTCTATTTCTAGATTATTTTTTCTATTCTATTATTATGTGTTTAATGTGTATTTTTGCCAATACTAGACAATCTTAATTACTATAGCTTTATAGTAAGTCTTAAAATCAGATAGACTGATTACTCCCAATTTATTCTTTTTCAAAATTATTTTAGCTTTTGATTTTCCATATAAATTTTAGAATTGCCTTATCTATACCTATAAAAATATCTTGCTGAGATTTTAATAGGAATTACATTAAATCTTTATAATCATTTGAGGAAAAGAGACATCTTTGCTATGCTGAGACTTCAGTTTATGAACATAGAATCTCTCAATTTATTTAGATCTTCTTTGATATCTTTCATCATGTTGTATAGTTTACAACATATAACTCCTGTACTTATTTTATTAGATTTATACCTAAGTACTTGACTGTTAATAGTATTATACTTTTAATCTTGGTATCCATGCGTTCATTTCTAGTATACAGATGTAAGATCCACATATAAAAATCATATAAAAAGATCACACACCCTGTTGAACTAATTTATTAGTCTCACATGGCTTTTTGTTTTTTTTCTTTTTCCCCTTTTGCAAATTCTTTGAGATTTTCTATGTGGACAATCTGTCATCTTCAGATAGGAATTTTTATTCCTTCCTTCCAATTTATGGGACTTCTCTTTCCTTATTGCACTGGCCAGACCTTCCAGCACTATGTTTATTAAGAATGGTTAGAGTGGACATCCTTGCCTTGCTCCCAATCTTAAGGGGAAGCATCAG
Source organism: Panthera leo (assembly GCF_018350215.1). NCBI lineage: Eukaryota > Metazoa > Chordata > Mammalia > Carnivora > Felidae > Panthera > Panthera leo. Next base: position 45,434,210 of record NC_056692.1, on the reverse strand, counting down.
TCTTTCACCATTAACTAGAATGTTAGCTGTTGTAGACATTTTGTAGATGCCTAAAGGCACAGGATAGACATTCCCATTACTAAAGGGAGAAATAGGAAAGAAGGAAGCAGTGATGGATCTCAAGCAAATCCCAAACACACTGAGGCAAATTCCACTAGATCTGAAGGCTTGAGAATAATCCTCTTTGGTTGGATGCTCTGCCTTCTGTACTCACTGGGACAGGAGTCCCACCTCTCTGGCTCCACCAGGCAGGAATCATACCCCCAAGGATTCAGAAACCCTATCCTCAGTCAGGTCATGAACCCTGCTAGAACCCAGGTGGTAGCCTTGATCTCTAAATTGCCTTCAGGGTTCTTCTTCCCTTTTATTGAATAGCACCTGTTTGCAACTGAATAGCTCTATGGTCCAGTCCTGTAGGACCTAAGCAATCTGACAGCCTTCCTTCATTTTATCTTATTTTTAAATGTCCTGTTTCATTCAAATTGGCAGTGTCTTTACTGATATAATCCCATCTCTTTTCCTGCCTTCTGTTGAAATGGCAGATTAATTTCATGAATCACACCCATTATCTCTTTATCAAATAGATGTTCAGCCACTCTTAGAGTTCTCTTTGGAAAACCCTTTCTCATTTTTTGCAGTATGGATAGGTTGACAATTTTCCAAATCTTCAAGTGCGGTTCCTTTTCGTTTAATAGTTCATTCTTAAATTCATCTTTCCTCTTTCACATTTTATTGTGAGTATTCAGGAGGAACCAAGTTTCTCCTTTGACACTTTTTGTACAAAATGTCCTCGGCTAAATGTCCGATTCTATCATTCACAAGTTCTACCTTCCACAAAACACTAGAACCCAGTTCAGCCAAGTTGTTTGCTATGTTATAACAAGGATCATCTTTCCTTCAGTGTCCAGATACCTGTTCCTCATTTCTGAGATCTCACCAGAATCACTTAACATCTGTATTTCTAAATGCACCTCAAAACTCTTCCAGCCTCTCCTCATTACCCAGTTCCAAAGTCACTTCTATATGTGTAAGTATTTATCCCAACAGCAACCCACTTCAGTACCAAAATCTGTCTTAGTCTGCTTGGGCTGCTGTAACAAAATACACAGCATAGACTAGGTAACTTAAGCAAATTTTTCCTCACCATTCTTGAGACTGAAAGTCCAAGATATAACAGGGTCCATGCCTGGTAAGGATGCTCTTCTTGGGTTGCCAATGGCCACCTCTTGCTGTGTCTTCATAAGGTGGAGAGAGAGAGAAAGGGAGGGAGGGAGGGAGGGAGGGAGAGAGAACATGCAATCTCACTTTCTCTTCTTCTAAGCCACTAATCCCATCATGAGAGCCTCACTTTCATGACCTCATCTAACCCAAATTACCTCCCAAAGGCCTCATCTCAATATAGCATCACATTGATGGTTAGGGTTTCAATATATGAATTTTGGGGGCACACAGTTCACTCCATAGCATTATCGAGAAGTTTTCTGTCTTGCTAGGCAGCCCCTCTCCCAGTCCTTTAGTTAGAGACAGCATGTTATTGTTAGGGTTTTCTCGTCTACTTCTGTTGGCATTTCTAGGTTGCTAGCTTCTTCAGCTCCAAGTCTGGGACGGAGGAGGCAAAAAGAAAACTCAAGGAACTTGCTGCCGTGTTGTTCCTTGGGTCCCGAAATCCCTAGCCATTCTGTCTCTTCTCCACCTTTCATTCTCCTGTTTCAGGTCATGTCTGGCATTTTCACTGTAAGCATCTTTGCTACAAGTTTTTTTGCCATGTAATTGGCTGTGAGGAAATGTTGTCATGAAAGAGAAAAAATAACCAGTTGACAGTGGGGTTTGTTTGGCAGTTTAGTTTCATCAACTGGTTGAGTTTGGTTTCATTTCCCCCATTGATGCAGTACTCTCATTTTTATATAAATCATAGCCTTTATAATAATCTATACAGTGGTATAGAGTTTTGAACCCACATTTCCCATAGAACTTCAGAACGTCTACCAACAGACATGTGACAATATGCCAAGAACAACCATGTAGAAGGCTTTTATAATGCAACACAAAACTAGTTAGAAATGTGCATCCTAGGTGTGCCTGGGTGGCTCAGTCGGTTAAGCATCCAACTTTGGCTCAGGTCATGATCTCACGGTTCATGGGTCTGAGCCCCGCATCGGGCTCTGTGCTGACAGCTCAGAGCCTGGAGCCTGTTTCAGATTCTGTGTCTCCCTCTTTCTCATTTCCCCTCCCCTGCTCGTGCTCAGTCTCTGTCTCTCAAAAATAAATAAACATTAAAAAAATTTTTTTAGGGGCGCCTGGGTGGCGCAGTTGGTTAAGCGTCCGACTTCAGCCAGGTCACGATCTCGCGGTCCGTGAGTTCGAGCCCCGCGTCAGGCTCTGGGCTGATGGCTCGGAGCCTGGAGCCTGTTTCAGATTCTGTGTCTCCCTCTCTCTCTGCCCCTCCCCCGTTCATGCTCTGTCTCTCTCTGTCGCAAAAATAAATAAAAAACGTTGAAAAAAAATTAAAAAAAAAAAATTTTTTTTAAAGTGTGCATCCTAGTATTTGGAAATGGATACCTCTCTTAATGAAGAAATTGTAACAAAAAAAGAAAACATGCCATGCTGAATGAGGACATAAATCAACAAGAGAGGGGAAAAAAAACAGCTTATCACCTTAAATGAAAGACTTGCAAGATAGGTGCTTAGGTACAATCCACAAAATTAGATCAGTTATTTGCCTTGTATTGCCATGGATCTGCATATCCTTTAAGTGTATTCAACTATTCTGTATTTCACAGGAAAGTCTTTTTAATCTTGTTCTTCATTTTTCAGGTTTCATTATGTCCTTTTTAATGGATGCCCTCTTAGTTAAGCAGTGAAAATGTTTGCAGTCAAACTACCTAGAACCATTTCATATATAATGTCTAGGGTTTTTAGCTATACTTAGTGGAAGGAATAGGGAAAAGTGAATCAACTCTACCACCCTGCTACTTATTTTTTAAGGACTCTGTTGGAGGGCTGTGCCATAAATTACTAATGAACATTTAGGTTGCTAATAAATATAATTTTTTTCCTATTAAAAACAGCACCTCAATAAACAAGGGAGTCGATTGTTTGGGTATTTGCTTGTTTTTCATTTCTGTATCACCAGGGCTCAGCAGTGCCAAGCTAATAAATGTTTATTGAATGAATACATGCATTATGACTAATGTTCTACTTCCTTCTTGACCTAGCGTGTGCTTCATTGCCCCAAAGACTCTTACCACATCAAGAGCAGACTTAAAACCTCAACGATTAGAACTGATATTGGCTAAAAATTAGCTTATTAATTGAAAAGGCTTGAGGTATGCCTTCTCCATCAGTATTTGCATTTTATGGTGGAAAGAACTTAGCTTTCCAGGTATGGGTGAAAAATAGGATTAGAAGAAATTTATCAAAATCCCAGGGTTAACTCAGATGATGTGTGTTTGAAAATTTCTTAGTGTCCTAAGTTTTCTACAAAGATCATGTGTTATATCTGAAAAGAACAAAACAAAAATCCTTCTAAGGGTAGATGGAAGAGTTTTTAAAACCCAGTGACCTAAAACGGTGATCATTGGTGGAGGGTACCTGGGTGGCTCAGTTGGTGACTCTTGATATTGACTCAGGTCACGATCTTGTGGTTTGCGAGACAACACAGAGCCACTTTGGGATCCTCTCTCTCTCTCTCTCTCTCTCTCTCTCTCTCTCCCTTTCATGCTCTCTTCCCCTTGCTCACATGCTGTCTCTGTCTCTCAAAATAAATAAGTAAACATTTTTAAAAAGCATTTTTAAAAACACCATGCTGCCCATCAATTAACTGGTAATCCTGGCCCTGCATTAATTTGGAAATAGAAGTGAAAGCGTAAGTGGGATGCGTCACTTCATAAAAACATCGTGGTGTCTAAGGGTGAAAGGTGTGCGGGTAAACCACACAGAAGTTTCACACAGCTATACTCAGCATTGGTCAGATGAGTGAGCTACACGGGTGAAGATAACAAAAAGTTGTCATTTACTGAGCCCATACTTCACATAAGGTACTGTTCTGGATGCTTTACATGGAGTGTTGTCCTCAGAATACTTCCCCCATTTTACAGATGAGAAGACAGAGGCAGAACTGCCTTATGTGATTGCCCTCAGTCACTCAGTACCAAGCAAAGGAGCCAGGACTTAACGCATAGCAAGTGTGGCTCCAGATCCCAAACTTTTAATTTCAAGGGTGTCAAGGTGGCCTCCTCTGCCCTAAAAATATTCCAGCTGTTTCTTGGTATGTCATCTTCACAAAAGCAGCATTAAGGTGTTTCTGGCTGAAGAGAAGAGGCAACTAATCTTGCCCATGGGAATTCTGTGTGGGCAAGTACATCACTGTGACATTTCCCTGGTGGGTGGCCGCTGGTTTTTCACTCCCCCTACTTCTGGGACACACTCCATGATTTGGTCTCATCTTGAATTTTTTTTAAGGTTTTATTTTTAAGTAATTTCTACACTCAATATGGGGCTTGAACTCACAACCCCAAGACCACAAGTCACATGCTCTGCTGACTGAGCCAGCCAGGCACCCTTCATCATGAACTTTTGACCATTACTAGACCTTTGCCTTTAGAATGGGCCCTGGCCACTTCATCAGTTGTACATCACACCTCCTATGGTCCTATCCTTAGGTTCTGTTCTAGTTGTTTCTCGTGTTCATTTATGTCTGTAGTCCCTCTGCTAAGGACGGACAATGCTAGAGATTTCTCGCTCTGGTTTTGGTCCCTGTGAAAACTTAGTATTCCTAAAGGGGAACACTAAGACTTATTAGTATTTTTTTCTTCACTAAGCTCACAAGAAGGCATAATTTCCTGGGCCAGAAAATGAGATTATGAAACTATTAAAAATGGAGGGGATGGCTTTCGGTGATGATGTTGATTACTTGAGTGATATCCATGAGGTTCCAGACCCTTCCTTCACATATTATATATATATATATATATATATATATATATATATATATATATATATATATATATATATATATATAAAATCTTCGCAGCCTTAGCCATAATATCCATTACCTTCTACAGATGGGGAACAGAAGGCTCAGAGAAGTTAAATAAGATTACGTAGCCAAGATTCAAATCCAGGTCTGTCTGGTTTGCCAAGCTAGAGTTCTTTCCCCATTTCTATGCTGTTGGACACTGTTGGAGGAATAAAAACGAGAAAGTTGGGGGCTCCATATATTGTCTCTATATACAAATAAACTATAAGCCCATTTACTGGGCATCAGCTAGCAATTTTTTGGCTATTGGGAGACATTGGCTCAGAGACTTTAGTTGATATTTTTACACACACACACACACACACACACACACACACACACAAAATGTATTTCTTGGAAAATATTCTGCCAAGAATCATTGGAAAAAAGTGTCTAAACAAAATTGGTTTTGACTCTGCCCAATGAATTAGAACACTAACTTCAGCGCATAATATTTCTTCTGTGCCTTCTAAATCATTTTTGCAGAAAATGAAGTTAACATTTCACATTTGGAGAGCTCATGATTTCCAATTCTATTTGGTCTTTCTGAAGCTTGAACTAAATCGTAGGAGTTGTACTTGTTTGCTCTAAGGCAATGGTTCTCAGAGTCTGTGGGCCCTGGGAAACTCAGAGGCCTTTCTGGGGGTGTCCACAAAACTGTCTTTACAATACTACTAAAATGTTATTTGCCTTTTCT